>NW_015649561.1:791473-795986 GCF_001515625.1 Sinocyclocheilus rhinocerous | reverse complement strand
TTAAAAGTACCAACGCACAATGCTTATTGCGATTTATTGGATGGGAGGTGCGCTTCAATATTACATCCATTGACTGAAAACAGGCTAGACTAATCGATTCTTGGGATTTAAGAATCGATATCGTTTCGTAAGAAAGGGAGAATCGTTTAAAATCGAGATATCAATATTTTTTTACCCAGCCCTAATTAGCATACCTCTGCAACCCTCTATCTGTAATAATCGGTATCGGCATCGGCCTTGAAAAACACATATCGGTCGACCCCTAGTCAGAATTGTTGGTACCCTTGGTAAATATGATCAAAAAAGTCTGTGAAAATAAATATGCATTGTTATCCTATTGATCTTTTATTTAAAAAATGTACAAAAAATTGCAGGGAGGGTGGGACGTTCGCTTTCAGTGCTATCAGGCTAAAGTTAGCATTTTCCAAGATCTCCTACTGCACCTTTAATGCAAAAACAGGAAAGAAGCAAATCAAAACTCTTTAATTCCCATGACAGCAGTAATGCAGTGCAGTCAGCAGTAATGAAGTACCTCACTCTCAGTCACTCTCATACAAAAAACAAAACAAAAATTCTGTTATCACACGTCTGGATAGGCGTGCATAGCTGTTGTCATGTTTGTCTCTTTTCTTATCTTGCTGTCGGCCATCTCTCGAGTGCACAGGGCTGCGTCTGCATCTCAGCTAAAGCGCAGCCTCATACTCAGCTCGTCGTCTCTAACCACAGGGGCTTGCACCGTCACAGAACAAGCGTGCTGTTAGGATGCACCAGTTCATGTGCACTTTGAGGAGGTTTCACACGGGTATCTTTAAACAGACTCAAAATTTCAAACCTTTCGATGTTGCTGCTGCACCCATATTGTTTTAAATGTGTGCATCTTCAAAAACGCGTGGAGGAAGTTGAGCTGATGACATTGTGGTCTCTGTCTGTATGTCTGTCACTCACAGAAAACCAAGAGTGCTCGCAGCACGTGGTCAGCGAGCGACTTGGAGAGCTGGTACGCGTGCTAAAGACCGTCATTGGCAAACACCAGGCACTGAATTCGTCAGAAATTCTTGGTGCTGCAGGCACCGTCATCGCCAAAGTCAAAGGTGAGCATCCTCCTTCAGCTCCACCCCACTTTAGAATCAACAAATTAGAATTGATCTTGTCTTTTAAAGAAAAAACCCATTGTTTGTGTATGTATTAATAGTTTTCAGTTACATGGTGTGGAGTGCTAAAAGGCAGAACATTCATAGAACTGTAAAACAGACTTGTTTCATCTGTTTCAAGCCACAGATATTTAGATCACCTCTAAAAATAAGAAAAACTTTGCATGTTGCATTAATCATTTAAAAAGGAGATAATGCTTAATGAGGCTTAATGCATCAATACAATGGTTTTGGTGGACAAATGGCATCACTGTTTTAACTCATTTTTAACTCAAATGTTATATAATGTGAAGTCGTGTTTTTGTATTGATGGCAGACTTCTTATTCATGTGTTATGAATAATCTAATCTTATGTTTTGCATCTATCAACTTCAAGAACGAAGGAAAACCTGGATTATCAATAGAAAGACATTACTGCATGGTTATGTAATATATAAAGCAAAGTGCATTGTGAAATATACTCTAAAGTTTCATAGCATGATATTGATTTTCCTAGTCTAAAATAACAGGGTAATTCTTCTGGCTAGCGCACAGGAATGTCCATGTGGTACATTAGTGCAGTTTGCAATCCAGATTGCGGCTACGAAAGAGGGAGCAGATGATTTCTGTGCTGTACGGACAGAGTGAATGTGTTTCTTATTGGTTATCCACATAATTTCCAGCTGTTTACAACATTGTGTTTTCATTTTGGCAGCATTGATTTAAGTGGCCACTAGAGTATCATCCTTTGCCACTAGAGGGCCAGTGACCCTTCTGAGCTCCCATGTGTCCTTTAAAGGGCCAGACTCTTCATTGGTTCTGTCAAAGGGAAGTCTTTAACAGAGGAAAATAATCTGATTGTCTTTTTCTGACATTTGCTTCAGGCCTTCGCCTTTTTTTTTTTTTTTTTTAATGGGGAAGTTGAGAAGAAAGGCCAGTCGCCTCAGATACCTGCCTCAAGTTACCTGTAAGACCGACATTCCAGCATGTGCTTCCCACTCACGCTTGCATTTTAACACTCCACGTCCATATCAGCCGTCGGTCTTTCTCCTGATGGAATGTTATGAACTTCAGGAAATCAGATGCACATATTTCCCCCCATTCACGCTCAGTCCATACAGTTTTTTAAAAATGCTGCATAGTTTTGCTGAAGAATCTCTCAGGGGCGCAGCAATAAAAGTGTCAAGTGTCTCAAGTTATTGAAATTCTTTCTTCCCCCGCCCTTGTCTAGAGTGAGTCAGTGGCATCTGACTTGCTGTATTTTTATCTTTGCTTCTGATCTGGAGGAGACTCTGTTATCTCAGGTATTTTATCCCATCTTATGACGCATTGCACCTGATCAAGTGATACCTGCATGTGTTACTTTGCCAGTATATGGTAAGAATCATTCTTGGGTATTTTCAGAAAAACAGTTAATATTGACATTTAAAAAAAAAAAATTCCAATGATGCAGAAAATGCTTTTGAGGGTTTTTCTATGAGAGAACTGCTTTCTGAATGTAGCCATTCCCGTATTTGAGCTGTGAAAGGGGCAGAAGTGGACGCATTGTTGTGGAACTGCAGGATGTCCTGAGGAAGAAGTCAGCGTTCCATTGCAGGGGCCACTGAGCCGCCCGCCTGCATTCAGAAGCAGAGGCATGCACCAGGAGCCACGCACCTCTCACGCTCTCGTCTCCAGTGCCGTTTCCTCTGCTCACTTCGTAGCTGAGTATGAGTGGCAATTGAGGGTGGGGATCCCCATTACGCGGACAGTCGCTGCGTTTTGTGTGACATCCAACCAAAAAAATCGCCCATGCGGAACTGGAAACTACAGATGATGTTGCTTTTTTTATGGCCTCGTCACTTTTTCTTGTATGTGAGAAGAAAAAGTGGAAGTCAAGCTCCATTGAATCATTGTGAACTAGGCTGTGGCATTAGTTCCTGAAGTTCTGGGCGAGTTTTGCCTGTCTTTAATCTATGCTTTACCATAACGAACCTGGATATGACTGCAAGTGCAAGTTGAAGGAGTTGGTAAGTTGGGCGAAAGTTGTTTGAACGTCCTCTGAATGTTTTGAGAGTTCAGGCTTTGTCCGTGTTTCCTGTAAAGGGGGGAGGCTCAGCTAGCAGACAGGAAGTTCTTGGTAAATGCAAGTTTCGTAGCCTTTCAGAGTCTTTACTTGTTGTCTGTCACATATCTGATTTTTAAAATTAAGATTTAACATCAGTAGGATGTTAATTTCTCTTCTATCAGCTCAAAACATAACAAACTTTGCATCAACATGCTGGGTCATCTGGCCTCTTTTTGAAACAATGAAATTAGTTTATGAAGAAAGGCGTCTGTTGATTTATTTACAGCATTTGTTTTGTACTCCAGGGAAGCACGACCTGATAACAAAGCAGCATCAGACACTAATTAAGGAAGAACCTGTCGAGGTTCCTTTTCTTGTTCATTGTTCAGAACGAGTCTGACTTTACAGCGTACTTAAATTACTCTCATGTGGAATGAATGAATTCTGTATTATCAGAGGGTGTTGTAGTTACTTATCAGTCCTCAATACCTGTGGTGGTCCACTGTTGAGGGATTCATATTTCCACAAACGCCACTACTGCTGATCATCATCATCATATTAAGAATTGTAATTTTGCTGCAGACTTTTGTGCCATTTGGCTACACTTCTCATGTGGTTTATCACTTCCCACAGGCGTGAACGTCAAAGAAGTCAATAAAGAAAACAAAGACACAATATTTGGCGAGATACACACATCGATCGATACTTTGGCATTCACCTTTGGCAATGTGTGAGTACCATAGCCCTCTCTTCTGTAGTCATATGTATATTCTGAATGTTCTTCATCTGTATAGACTTACTTTCCGTTTCCATGGCCAATTTTACAGAATACGTCAGCTGTGCTTCCTGTTGTCATTCTCTTAATGCTGATGAAATATAGTTGTGTGGCAGCGTTACTTAAAGGGATTGTTCTTCCAAAATTAAAAATTAAATTACTCATCCTCATGCCATTCCAAACCCGTAAGTCTCTTTCATTCTCAAAACAAAAATCGGAGAGGTTTCTGTCCCTCCCTTGAAAGTCGACGCAACCACAACATTGACACTTCAAAAAGACATATAAATATCCATATAAATCCAAAAAAAGTCCACCAAAGAGACATGATCGTTTTATATGATGAACAGATTTAATTGAGCTTTTAATTCACATGTAAACATTAGGGGTGGGAATCACCAGAGGCCTCACGATACGATATTATCACGATACTTGTGTCACGGTACAATATTATTGCGATGTTAAATATATTGCGATATTCTGCGATATATTGCAATTTATTACCTTTTTCCAACTTCAAATTATGTCCCCAAAGGAAAACTTTGACAACATCTGTTTTAACTA
>NW_015649561.1:790388-791141 GCF_001515625.1 Sinocyclocheilus rhinocerous | reverse complement strand
TTTTCATAGTCGCACGCAGTAGTTTTCAGTCGCAAATGCGACTGAAATGGTCGCACTGTAGAGCCCTGGGTCAGCTGGCCAATCAGAGCATACTGCGCTTGTCGGAAGGAGGGACTTTGTAGAAAACGAAGCGTTTGAGAGAGGCGGGGCATAGAGGACCTACAATAATGTACAGTATTTGAAAAATAATGTGTTTTTTGAACATTAAAGCATGTCAACATATTCTGTTACACCAAATACACAAAATAATGATCTTTAAAAAAGCATAATATGACCCTTTAATATTAAATATCCATATATATTTTTATTCACTTCTATGTAACAGAGTCAGATATAAGTTGTTGTTGGTTTTTTTGACTAATTATCCAAATAATGTATAGTAGGGCTGTGTATCACCAGCAAAGTCACGATACGATACGTATCACGATACAGGGGCCACGATACGATACGTACCAGGATACGGGACTGCACTTCACCTCAGAAGAATTTAGTAAAACAGCTGTTTATTAAACACTGCACACTATAGTGCCATTTCTAACTATTGGCAGAGCAGGCAGTTGACCTCTGCATTATGAAGGGCCTCCATAACTGTACCATCTATGTACTGTGGTAATGTTTCATGTTTACATTGGGCACTCCCCACCAGGTACAATATTCTGATTGTTTGCATCTTGTTTTTAAGCCCATAAATAATAATGTACTTGTTCTAATAAATTTATATTGTAATGTACTCATACTAATATATAAAAAAAA
>NW_015649561.1:770652-789739 GCF_001515625.1 Sinocyclocheilus rhinocerous | reverse complement strand
CTACAAAGCTATTAATATCAAAGCATATGAGCAGAGCATAGCGTCACTGAAGGTAGCATTATTTTACCAGCGTTGCCCAGTACAGCTGAACTAGCCTACATCATGTTACAGCAGAGTAGCGCTACTGCAAACAGGAACAAGTAGGCCTATACTGCATAGAAATTTCCTGTCAGCGCGTTATTTGAGCGGATTTTGCTTTTCCGATGAGCATGAGCGGTTCACGAGCGGAATGTACATTCATAGACCGGAATATTGAGCGGTGCGTCAAACCGCGCAGTGACGAGGAGAGTGAAACATGCGCACTGAACACTGAACAGCGGGGCTCGACGCGCCATATATATTATTATTATTATTATTTGTAGCCTATATTTTAGGGGCATCCCTACTTACATCCCCTAGTTGTTTACAAATCCGAAGTAAGTCCATACATCCCATTTAAATGCGGACGGGGCTTTCCTGATAACTTTCCACAATGCCGCCCTCTTTATTTTACTAACTTACTGCATGCTGAAGGTGACCCAGCTGACCTCACCAGAAAAAAACTCAACACCACCATCTAGTGGATTGTAAAGAAATTGATTTTATTATTCTACCAAATAGTATAATAAAAGATCGATACTTGGCGTCCGTGTATCGATACAGTATTGCCGTGGAAAATATCGCAATACTATGCTGTATCGATTTTTTTCCCCCACCCCTAGTAAACATTGATCAACGCACATACATAGAGCTCATCAGATATGATCAGCAGAAGCTCAACCATGCTTGTGTGAAATGCGAGAACAAATCTTATTCGTTCTCACGCATCAAGCAAGTGCATTTGAGCTTCTGTTTACCATATTAGATGTGCTTTCAAGCTGTTATTCAAAATGATCAGAGAATATTAAAAATATCTTAATTTGTGGTTCGAAGATGAAGTCGTGCAGGTTAGGAATGATGTGAGGGTGAGTAAATGATGACAGAATTTTCATTTTTGGATGAACTAACCTTTAAAACTGGTCACATTCTTGATCTATTTGGGATGAAAAATAGCAGTATAATATTGTAAACTTATTATTTATGTTCAAGTTATGTTAAGTGCAGTGGACCAGCAGTGACTTGTCTTACTTTGCCATTTCAGAGTGTCTGACTTCCTTATGGGAGATGTGGACAGTGGCTCCAGGTTGGGGTACCCCCAAGCCAGAAGAAGTCGTGTAAGTAATCACCTCAATTGTCTTAAAAGTTCCTTGAAAAAAAGAGTTTATTAAAAAAATCATTATTTACTCATCCTCATGTTGTTCCTAAACCGTGTGCTTTTTGTTCAGTGGAACACAAAAGGATAGTTTTTGCTCTTCACACAGCTCTTTTCCATACAACAACAGTTCATAGTGACCACGTCTGCCAATATAAAGCACCATTAAAGTAGTCCTTATGACTTGTATGCTGTGCTCCATGTCTTCTGGAGTCATACAATAGATTTGTGAAAAGCAGACTGACATTTAAGCCAGTATTCTCTGTTTATAAACAACAGTATCATATGGCTTCAGAAGACTTGAAATATATTACCATTCAAAAGTTTGGAGTCAGTAAGATTTTAAATGTTTTTAAAGTTTTTGACAGACGTATCTTATGCTCACCAAGGCTGCATTTTTTTTTTTTAAATGTCATTTCAATTCACGGGGGAAGTCGTGGCCTAATGGTTAGAGAGTCGGACTCATTACCCAAAGGTTGCGGGTTCGAGTCTCGTACCGGCAGAGATTGTAGGTGGGGGGAGTGAATGTACAGCGCTCTCTCCCACCTTCAATACCACGACTGAGGTGCCCTTGAGCAAGGCACCGAACCCCCAACTGCTCCCCGGGTGCCGCAGCAAAAAAAATGGCTGCCCACTGCTCCGGGTGTGTGTTCACGGTGTGTGTGTTCACTGCTGTGTGTGTGCTTTGGATGGGATAAATGCAGAGCACTAATTCCGAGTATAGGTCACCATACTTGGCCACATGTTACGTCACTTTCACTTTCGTCACTTTCACTTTCATTTATTCCTGTGGTTTGGTGCTCAAGAAACTTACATATAAAATGGTTGTGCTGCTTAATATTTTTGAGGAAACAGTGATACATTTTTTTCAGGATTCTTTAATGAATAGAAAGATCAACCAGCATCTGGTTGAAATAGAAATCTTTTCTAACGTAATACGTGTCTTTACGGTCACTTTTGATCAATGTAATGTGTCTTCGCTGAATAAAAAAAGTGTGTAGTTGTATGGACTAGTTTTATGGCATGTGTATGATTTTTATGTCCTTGTTGGCACTTGACAGATGTGGTTACTATGAACTGTCATGTGGAAAAAAAGATGCATGAAGCTTCTGCAGAATTCTTCTTTTGTGTTCCACAGAAAAAATAGATAAGTGTGAGTAAATAATGGCAGTTAATTTTTATTGGTGAACTATCCCTTTAAGTTGAGATGTCTGCTTTGAAAATAATGAAACCTGGCTGGCCCCTGTGATTTAAAGAGCAAGGTTTGATTAACCGAGACATCGAGAGGCAAGATAAAAGAGAAGCACTCAAAAGAAGCACCTTTTCATCCCTCACCTCTGTAATCAAACTTCTCATCCCGTGTGAAACGTCTTTCTCTTTTTCTCCTCTAGTCTTTTGAAAACCTCTCTGAAGATTCAGGAGGCTGCAATCAAAAGGATCTGGCAGGTAAATGGATTTCCTTTCCTTCTCCTTTATGTCTTGCCTCCTTCTATCCAAGGGTTTCATCACAAAGCAAGCAGGCTCTTGCCGCTGATGTGTTGAAGAGAATCTATCTCATCAGTAATGCAACAGTAATGCAAACTTCAACAAAGTTTTCTAGTTAAACAAACCACACATGAAAGGTGTTGCTCTAGCAGAGAGACCGATGAGCTGTACTGACATAGGTCATAATCGACAAGAGAGCTCTACACACCCTGTACCTTCACACTTGTGTTGTTTTTCGTATAGTCTGACATTCTTCTTGTTTGCAAAATGGTTGACATTCTTTGGGTTTTTTGGACGTTTGTGTGAGGAATGGGAACCACATGTGGCTTATTGGGCGGGGTGCTTGGATTCGGCGTAGCTGAGTTGCGTGTCAGTGCATTTGACAAAGGTTAAGCCCCGATTTTACGAGATGATCTCTCACGCTCATGCCATGCAATAAATCGTACATGCATCTAATGCTACCACAGATTAGTGTCTGTTTTAGAAAGACCTCTTTTTCTTTTAAGTCAAGGGGATGGTGGAGAGTATTTATTCCTCTTAAAAGAAAGTTTGCCACCCATTTCAGGGCTGTCGCTGCCTTTAATAAAGCTGACTTGTAAAATTTGCCTTGTAACTGTTGGCCTATAATTTTAAAAAGTAGATTTTAAATGACAGTTTTAGAGAGCGGAGAGACATGGTTGAGGAAATATAAATGTCTTCAAAGGGTACCTCTGTGCTTTTTCAACAATGTGGAGCATTTGTGTATTTTTTGGATGTGCGTGTGTTCATATGTGGTGTTCCTTGTTTATGTGTGTTTCTAGATCCTGCTCTGTCCCCAGAGCTGTCCACTGTGGAGCAGGTAGACCTTCTTCTGCTGAAGAATGACAGTGGAGTAGAGTCGGCTTTGCTCTATGCCAAG
The DNA here is from genome assembly GCF_001515625.1 of Sinocyclocheilus rhinocerous. NCBI lineage: Eukaryota > Metazoa > Chordata > Actinopteri > Cypriniformes > Cyprinidae > Sinocyclocheilus > Sinocyclocheilus rhinocerous. Next base: position 786,125 of record NW_015649561.1, on the reverse strand, counting down.
GCCTGGTCCAAATACACCAAAGATGTGCTGGCCTGGGTGGAGAAACGCCTCAGCCTGGGTCAGTCCATTCTTAAAGCCTGATCTTTTGTTTTGTCTGAAAACAAAACTGTCTAATTGTTGAACTTTAGTGTTTCATTTGGTGTCTTTGTATTTGACAGACACGGAATGTGCCAAAAGCTTTGCCAAGATGGCAGAATCCGCAAAGGCAGTGGCAAGTCAGCAGGTGATGGTCTTTTGTTTTGATAAAATGTGATATATAATGTGATATATATGATGTACTACCATTCAAATTTTTGGGAAGAATTTTGAAAGAAATGAATACTTTTATTTGACAAGGACATAAAATGAATTAAAAGTGACAGTAAAGACATTTATAATGTATTTCTATTTCAAATAAATACTGTTCTTTTGATCTTTCTAATTATAAAAAAAAATCCTGAATTAAATATATTAAGCAGCACAACTCTTTTTAACAACAATAAAAAGAAGAAATGCACCAAATTATTTCTGAAGATTCATTTGACACTGAAGACTGGAGTATTCAATTTTGCCATCACAGTGATAAATAGGAATACATTTTAGAATATATTAAAATCGAAAATAGTTATTTTGAATTGCAGTAATATTTCACAGTATTGCTCTTTTTAATGTATTTTTGATATATAAAAAAAAAATTCAGCCTTGTGTGCATAAGAGACTTCTTTAAAAAACATTAAAATAATCTTACCAATCCCAAGTTTTTGAATGGTAGTTTCTTTAAGTGACATTATTGTGTTGCTGTGTTCCTTTATCTAAAGGACTTTATGCCGTTCCGGGATATTTATGTCTCTGCCTTTAAAAATGAGATTGAGTACAATCAGGTTCTGCTCCAAACAGCTGCAGCTCTACAAACCAACAAATTCATACAGGTATGATCAGTTATATCTGCTGTTAACTTGTAGCTAACTATTTAACAAATAATTTTCTTTAATTCCACAAAATTCCTATAATACCAACAGCCACTGCTGGCCCGCAAGAACGATCTGGACAAGCAGAGGAAAGAGATAAAGGAACAATGGCAAAGAGAGCTAAAGAAAATGGTATATACGATTCTTTGAATTTCATCACTAATGTTTCTTCACGACCGATAGTGCTTAATAACCCATGTGTTTTCAGAGCGAGGCTGAGAGCGCTTTGAAGAAGGCTCGGCTGCTGAAGGTGCAGAAGAGGGAGGAGTACGAGAAGGCACGCAGCTCCACCAGCCGCACCGAGGAGGAGCAGCCAACAGCAGGAGGCAGGACTCTGGAGAAGAAACGGAGGGTGGAGGAAGAGGCCCTACAGAAGGTACTGCAGAAACTGCACTATAACTCTATATTCAACTCCACAGGGTCAAAGACTGCACAAACACACACACCCGTGAGTTTATTGTCCTTGTTTATTGGGCATCAAAGTGGTGATGAGAAACACAGAGTTTGTTGGAATTTGTTTGATATTTCTTAACGTCTGATGTACTGTCTGAAAATCAGGTCATATAATCTAAACATTACTGTTGCTATTACAACCCAGACACCCAGCAAATGCATAACATCACACCTTAGCAAATGAGTGAGCATTTTCTTCAAGAAATGGAACATTTTTGCAGTCTTGTTTGGTGCAGCTGGTGGCACGGAAATGACACACTTTGGCTTAAAACAGGCTAGGAAAATCACTGCTTTTGTTTTGTTTGGCTGATTGTCTGTTTTTGTGGTGACTCTAGGCTGAGGAAGCGCAGGAGCAGTATAAAGCCTGTGTGGCCGATCTAGAGGCGAAGAAGGTCAGCCTGTCAAACGCTAAGAGTGAGATCCTCGGTCAAATTCGGAAGCTGGTCTTCCAGTGTGACTTGACCCTCAAAGCGGTCTGTATCCATGTCACAACAACACTACAGTACAGTTCAAAAGTTTTTGGGTCTGTAAGATTTTTCAATGTTTTTGAATCAAAAATACAGTACAATTTTCAAATATTATTACAGTTTAAAATAATTGTTTTCAGTTTAGTATATTTTAAAATGTAATTTATTCCTGTGATGGCAAAGAATTTTCAGCAGCCATTACTCCAGTCTTCAGTGTCACATGATCCTTCAGAACTCATTCTAATATGCCTATTTGCTGCTCAAGAAACATTTATTGTTATTATTATTATTAATGCTGGAAACAGTTGTGCTGCTTAATATTTTTTGGAAACCATTATATGAATAGTAATTTCAAAAGAACAGCTATTATTAAAAGTAGAAATCTTTTGTAACATTTTAAATATATTTACTGTCACTTTTGATTAATTTAATGCATTTTTGCTGAAAAAAAAGCCTTACTGACCCCAAACTTTTGACCTTCTCCATGAAAATAAATACCATTATTGCATACTGACTATTCTCAAAAACTCTCCCAGGTGACAGTGAACTGGTTCCAGATGCAGCAGGCTCAGACCCAGCCTCTCTCAGTCAACTACCAAGCTCTAAGTGAACAGGCCAAAAAGTATGAACCAGGCCAGCGCTACTCTGAGTTTGTGTGCAGCCTGCCTAAAGAGCGTGTGTGGCTGGAGTCTCTGTCTCAGGACATCACAGCTTCCTCAAAAACTGGGTAAGTCCACACTCAAGTTTCTGTGCAGGCCAGAGAGAGGCTGCATTGTTTGAATCTTCCTCAGGAAGAATGATGAACGAAACAACGGTCGGTGATAGCGTGTTGTTTATCCAGAAATTCTGCGCTCCATAATCGCTGCCCTGTGTAAACTCTGCTTTTCAGCTTGACATCTGAATCACACCCACGTACAAACATACTGGCCTGCGCTATCAACTCTCTTTACAGTGTATTCAAATCTCACGCTTTCCTGTTGAGTAACCCATTTCACAACCAGCAGAGATTTTGCACAGCCTGTTTTGCCTGCGGTATTTTAATAAAGCATGTTTTAACAAGTGACTTTCCTTTCCAGAATGTCCCTTCATAAGAGGTCTCAGAGCAGTACCCGCTCATCCCATGGGAACCTGTCGCAAGGCTCTGTAACTTCTGCAGATAACCACAGCGTAGATGGGGTTGAGGGTACCGTACAACCTTGCAAGGCCAAGATCGCAGAGAGGCGGTCCAATAGCAGTTTAGACATGCAAGGTAAGAGTCGCTAAGGATCTAGACTGGCGACAAAAATTTGTAGGTTTAAAATTATCAATTTCTGTTGCACTAAATGGAATGAAAACAATAATGACTGTTTTTTAAACAGATTTCACCTACTTCCATTGTTTGGATAAACAGATAGTCCTGATCCAAACTCACTGTAACTCACATTGAGCCTAAGTTGCTACGTCAGGCTGCTCATGCAGATCTCATGCAAAACGTCAGTCTACTCAGCCTTAGGGCCCTATGAAATCCATTTTATTTATTTTTTTCACCAAATTCCGTTTTAATTTTCTTTTCAAAATTCAATTTTTAAATTCTCTGAATTCCGGTTTTTTTTTTCCCATTTAAATTTTTCTAGACTCTGTTTTAATGCTTAAATTATTCATCAAAAAGCATGTCTAATTAATTGAAATCATGAAACTTACAATATTAAACAGTAATTTATTAAAAGTTTAACAAAAATTAAATTTTTAAGGCCCTGTGAAATGTTTTATTTTTTTCTCAAATTCGATTTTATTTTTTACCAAATTCTGTTTTCTATTATTTTTTTGTATTCCATTTTAATGGTTTCATTAAATATTAATAATCAAAAGCATCTCTAATTAATTGATTTTAAAATTATGTATTTAAATAATTATTTATTCATTTATTATTATTTTATCTATTTCTTTTTTTTTCTGAAATAGTGTGTGTATTTACATTTTTCTGCTAAATAAATTCTGGTAAATAATTTCTCTGGTAAATATTCCTTTAAAAATAATGATTTAATAATACTTTTATTAGTAGTAGTAGTACTATCATTGCATTAAGTAACGTTTCTGACAAGGTTTCTTCAAGTTAAACTAAACTTTTATTTTGACGGGTTGCTGTGAAGACCTTTAAGTTTTTGTTTGTATATGACGATAGTTTTACTAAAAAGAAATGGTGAAATGCTCATGAATTGACTCTGATAAATTATGTTTTTGCGTTCATGTGCCCATATTTTGAGGTGGCAGAGGCTGAAAACAATGTGAGCGATTTAAGTGTAGTTTACCTACTTTTGATGCATCCATTCAAAATTTGGTAAATTCTGTGACATTCTGCGTTATACAGTTCCATTTTTATGACTGGATTCCGCAATTCCGCCCACGTTTTCTGCATCACAGAAATCATAGGGCCCTATGCATTTGTTAGACTCTAAAACTCCAAGACATTTATTTTCTTCCCACTTAAACAAGATCCTGAGATGTGTAGCACTATTAGGCACATATGTTTGGCAAGCTTCAGCATCTTGAACAGCTTATTAGTTTTATGGCTTGACGCGTCCACTGTGGGTTTTTACCCAGCATTGGCCATCCACAGCTTGAACAAAAGCTGCCAGCAGTCAGGATTAAGGCCCAAGACCCAGATCGGCCCTCGGCTTCCAAAAAGCCCCTGTGCTGTGACATCATCAGCCTGCTGGATTACAGCCTGAGCTCACATTTAATGCAGCATCCAGACTAGATGACTAAAATCAAGCACATAAGCAAAATTCTCATGTTTTTAGAGATGAGAACTCTGAACTGGATGAAACACGTAGACAGACTGATAGAGATTTCCTAGATGAAGGACGAAAGGTAATTCTGAGGTTAATTCTGTGTGTTGTAGCGTTAAGGACGCAGGGCTCCCAGCGGGCCTGGAGCTCAGGCAGTGCCGGTGGAGGAGGGATGTGCAGTGACTCAGAGAGTGCTGGAGGAAGCAGTGAGTCTCGCTCAATGGACTCCCCCACAGCTAGTCCAGGTACTTTTTCTGGTGTCAACGCACAGCATCCTGCAGCGCATTTCACAATAGGAAGTTAATCCCACTCCGAAATTGGTTTAATGTATACGTAGGCCAATATGAATGTTTGACGATCAATTTACATCAAATCAAAGTCATGTCAAGTTTTTGACTTCATTTTGATTTGCATATTTGACCTGTTTTTTGACGTCAGTTTTGATGTCAATTTAATGTCTTTTCAATATCAATTGACCCCTGGGTTATATCAGTGTTTATTTTCTATTAGTGCTGTCAAATGATTAATCGCATCCAAAATAAAAGTTTGGTAACACTTTAGATTAGGGAACACTTATTCACTATTAACTACGACTTTTGCCTCAATAAATTCCTAATTTGCTGCTTATTAATATTTAGTAAGCTAGTTGTTAAGTTTAGGTATTGGGTAGGATTAGGGATGTAGAATAAGGTCATGTAGAATAAGGCATTAATATGTGCTTAATTAGTACTAATAAATGGCTAATATTCTAGTAATATGCATGCTAATAAGCAACTAGTTAAGAAACCCTAAAACAAAGTGTTACCAAAAGTTTCTGTTTACATAATATATGTATGTGTGCTGTGTATATTTATTATGTATATATAAATACACACACATGCAAGTATATATTTCAGAAAAATATGTTGTGTTTATATATTAAACATTATTACAAATTATATGAATATAAATATAGACATGTAAATACATGTAAATATTTTCAAAATATATACTGTATGTGTGTGTATTTATATATACATAATAAATATACACAGAACACTAATATGCAAACAAAAACTTTTATTTTGGATGCGATTAGTCGCGATTAATCGTTTGACAGCACTATTTTCTATATTTTGTATTCTAGATTATTTGCTATATATTTATATATCATTTGTTTATTCTATTGTTTTTGCCAAAACAGCCTTCTATGCTGGCATTAAACAATATAATACTACTACTGCTGCTGCATATTTTATTTTATTTTATTTATTTGCCAACATTAACAAAAATTGTTAAATATATTTTTCATTAAACAACTTGAAACATAATTTATTATGTGCAGTAATTACTGGAAATTCTACAGATGTTATGACAGCTATAAATCATACATACCACAGAAACTCATCTACATCAGCCAGCTAGATAGTGACACATTTACATCAGCAGAACTTAACAGAATGTGCAAAACAATAATGTTCGCAACATCAAAGAAAAAGCAGGCATAAAAACATGTATGTGATCAATAGATTGTTAGGACTTGAGAATGTCAGCACTGGCCTAATCAGGCAAGTTTTGTCAAATGTCCTTAAATGTGTTACTCTAGCCAGTTGCATCAGCAATTCTTATTGTGGAGTGCAATGTGTTTAATCCAAAAAAGAAGTTCCTCTAAAAATATTGCTAGTTTAGGCATGTTTGTAAGTTTTGCTTGTAAAATGGTTGACCTAGTTCTCAGTGGACAGGATGGAGAAGTGCTCTGCAGGACGGCAGTATCTAATGTGTGTTTATGTGTGTGTTCGTGTTACAGGGGATTTCAAACGCAGGCTTCCCAGAACTCCCTCAACTGGTACCATGTCTTCTGCAGATGACCTGGATGAGAGGGAACCACCCTCCCCATTAGATAATGGTTGGTAGTACAAACTGAACAGCTTGATTTTGAGCGTCTGTGTTCATAGGTGTGTGGTGACAGTGACACCACAGGTTTGTGTTTATTATGCAAGTGCTGAATTGCTCGCACCCATGTTTTTGCTTTCAGTGCAGCTGTGCAGATGGGCTGGATGTTGACATTGGCAATATGCCACAGTTCCTGTCTCTCCACCAAAAGTGTTACATTTCAGTAATAACTGCGGAATGTAAACAAATGTTAAAAATAGGGAAATTTGAGGAACTGGAGAGAAGGTCATGCTTCCTTAAAAGTACTAAAAGAACCATTAATTAAATAGGAATGCAAGAGTCATGAAAGTTCTTTCAATTCCCATCCCAACTCACATTTAAGACTCTTGATGATCCTGTGGCCACACCAGAACATTATTTTTTTGTTTTGTTTTCAGCTATTAAAACACATGCCTTTTCTTGTCTCAGGCCTTGCTGAAATGGTGATGGAAACGGCCAGTTCTCCCGGCCCTTTTCGTAATGCTCAGATGTCAAAAGCGTCACAAACTCACAAGTTGAGGAAACTGCGAGCGCCTTCCAAATGCAGAGAGTGTGACGGGCTGGTGGTGTTTCACGGGGCTGAATGTGAGGAGGTACGGTCATCATCAACACCCACATCTGTTCTGTTCACATTGTTCATTAGAGCCGGTTGTCATTCCCTGATCTCTTTTTACATAGTGCTCTTTGGCCTGTCATAAGAAATGCCTGGAGACTCTTGCCATTCAGTGTGGTCATAAGAAGCTCCAGGGCAGACTGCACCTGTTCGGGATTGACTTCGCCCAAGTAGCTAAGAACAGTCCTGACGGCATCCCCTTCATCATCAAAAAATGCACCTCAGAAATCGAGAGTCGTGCCCTGAACATTAAGGTGAAGAATCGAGATGCAACTGAAAGGAATTTGTTTATATGTTTGTGAGTCATTTAGTGAATGACGCCTACTTTTCGGTTCATTTCAAGGGCATTTATCGGGTGAATGGGGCGAAGTCTCGTGTGGAAAAGCTGTGCCAGGCCTTTGAGAACGGAAAAGACTTAGTGGAGCTTTCTGACCTCCACCCACATGACATAAGCAATGTGCTCAAGCTTTACCTGAGACAGGTGTGGTGGGACAAATAATCCCAGTTTCATAATGTCTATATGAAACTTGAAATAATAGAGTGCAACAGTGTCCGCCCGCTTTTTGGTTTCGGAAGTATTTTTCACATAAGAATTTTTTATTTGTTATAGAGTTATAAGCCATGAGCCAAAGCAACCAGCTACGAGGTGAATCACAACATTGCAAACTTTGTTCTTGAAAAATGTTGAAATGTGAAAATCTTATATATATGGTATGTACATAACAGCTTTAATACGGGAAACAGCCACAATCCCATGAAGCATTGCGAATGACAATCAAAATAATGTGATGATATATATATAAAACTATTGTTTAAAGATGTTGATTGTGTATAGAAACAATATATTTTACATGTATTGCAAAATATATATGTACACTGATATTTAAGTAGTCTGACAGCACATGAAAAATTACTATTACGTCATTCGCAGTGCTTCATGGGAGTGGACAGGCACTAAAATGTTCTTTTGGTGTGATTTGCTTGTTGTGATTCGCTGTTTGATGGAGATTATATCACCAATAAACAACCTTGTAGCTCATTGTAGGTCTGTCTTTAAGGGTTTATAAGTTAAAAATCAGTTCCTTATGGAGAAAATGAATTAGATTTTTCTGCCAAAACCCAGCTGTTGCACTCTATAGGGTTCCATTACTCTTCACATTTTGCTGATTTGACATTGTCTAAAAAAGAATTCAATTGTCTTTCAGCTGCCGGAGCCATTGATTCTGTATCGGTATTACAACGATATCATCGGGCTGGCAAAAGAGACTCAGAACATGAAGGAGACTGACTCGACTAAAAAGAAATCACCAGGAGAGCAGCTGTGCCTCAGTATTGAGCTTAAAAGAGTCCTCTTCAAAATCAGAGACCTCCTTCGCCAGCTTCCAGCGGCGCACTACAAAACCCTGCAGTTCCTCATCACCCATCTGCACAGGTACGCGAACACAAACCATAAACCAAAGCGTGTTTAAAAAGCTCATATAGCAAAGAAGCAGGAATCTGTTATCGGGATCGGTTTTTCTTTGCTTGTTGCTTGACGTCCTTAAATGGGTTTAGTGAAAGTGAAATATAATTTATGACTCATTGTTCTACAGAGTGTCAGAGCAAGCTGAGGAGAACAAGATGACTGCTAGTAACCTGGGTATCATCTTCGGTCCCACACTCATCAAGCCCAGGCAGTTGGAGGCGGAAGTGTCACTGTCCTCTCTGGTTGACTACCCCCACCAGGCCCGCATGGTGGACCTGCTCATCAGGCACCACCAGATGATCTTTGATGTCCCCCTCAGCCCTGTGTCTCCCACCAGTCCGACAGCACCACAGCCAGCGCTCAGCCGCCACTCCCAATCTCTCATGGATATCAAAGTGGTGAGCTGGGCCAGAGAATGAAAGCTGGACTTTTTTTTTTTAAATATTAGAGTTTTTGATTTCTGATCTGTGTTTATCCTTCATACAGAGTGCAAAAGTCTACAAGAGACACTCGTCTGTGATTACCTCTGCACAGCTGATGGAGAAAGTGAAGGAGATGAAGACAGGGGACGATAAAGGGCAAACACCTGGTTAGTATGATTGTCTCTGCTCATCTTTGGTATTAAAGTTAACATGAAATCAATACTGACCCCCTTTGATGAGCCATGGCAGCATGAAAAATAGATCATATTTTTTGTCTGAAATTTTTTGTCATATTTTTTCATTTGAAAGTTTATGCAAGAAAAACGAATATATTTGTTTTGAAAATGTTCTTGAGTAATACTGATGTGGTTTTGTTTAAAGAAATAATGAAGATTTCATAAATGTGGACTGTTTTGTGCAGTTATGAGTTATAAGTTCAAAGGAATTTAATTAAATCTACTAATTTCAAGAGTTACAAATGGTAATTCTCAGATGATATGTTCTTATATATTTCATATAATGATATATTCAAATAAAACGCTTCTTGCATCACTATCCTGGTTTCCATTACAGATTTGCGCAAAACTTTTGAGATATTTTATAAATGTCAATAAAAACCTATTGCGAATTGACGGCATTTCCATTAACTGATGTTATGCGATTAAAACCAGATTTTTTTTTCCTCTTGCAAAAAGTCATGACAACTGATGTTGCTAGGCTTATGTATATTGCAGCCACCGCACTAGCCATTATTTTTAACATATAGGCATATAGGAGTGTATGTTTAGTGAAGCAGTGCAAAGAGCCGCTTCTGGGCCGCTTCTGAAACGTGCTGCGGCGCAGGTGGTATAAACACAAGCACTGACTGGAGTGGCCGGTGGAAGTGTCAGAGACGTAATGTGCTGCAGACGTGTGCAGTGTAAATAAGGGGTTATCCAAGCATTAATGGCCAGGAAAGCCCTTTATAATTGAGAACGGCCACATATGAGGTGTTTCTTGGAGGTTATAGTACATTAAAGAATTATCATGTTTATTTTTACGTATGCCAGGTGACCTGTAAATGTGTAAAAACTGCATTCTGTTGCAGTTTTGCGAAATATTCCTTTTTCAAATTGCCTGAAAAACCACCTCACGCAAACGTAAAAACTTTTTTGTGATATATTAGAGTTTTTGTAAAACTGACGTGTTTCCATTAGGCGTATGACATGTAAATGCGAAAAAACTGCATTCTGTTGCAGTTTTGCGAAATTATTCTTTCAAATTGCCTGAAAAATCACTCACGTGAACGTAAAAACGTTTTTGCGACATATCTGCGTTTTTGCAAAACTGATGTGTTTCCATTAGGCGTATGACCTGTAAATGCGAAAAAAAACTGCATTCTGTTGCAGTTTTGCGAAATATTCCTTTTTCAAATTGCCTGAAAAACCACCTCACGCGAACGTATAAACTTTTTTGCGATATATCGGAGTTTTTGCAAAATTGATTCATTTCCATTAGGCGTATTTTCAATTCGCAATTTCAGTTTGCGCATTTTGAAGGATTATGGAAACGTGGCTACAGTAGTTCTTCTGTAGTTTGTAAAATTTGAGAATTTTAATTTATGAAAGTGGGTAAATATAGTAATAACATGGTAATAACACAAACTTTCAAAACTTTGCTTCTGCGCGGCTCTGAATGAACTCCTTTTGTGGACACGTTCTTCATGCAACAACGTGCAGAAACATGGCAAATAAACTCTAAAAATTCACAGCGTTTTATTATAATTGTGTTCTCATTATAATGTTATGTATATGACAGTCCCAGTCATAGTTATTAATATTCTGCATTGTTTGTACTGCTGCGGTCTGCACGCTGAAGAGATAATAGTACTACACCTTAGTACTACAATGAAGCGCTTTACTGCAGCGCAACTCAACCAAATGCATCTTATACGAGATAAATAATATATATACGATATATATAAACCGGCTGAAATGTTTTGAAATCACTTGTACTCTACCTGATCGAAAAAAAATCCTGTCTTTCACTCTACCTGTGTCAGTGTGTGTCTTGTTAAAGATATAAATCCTTGCCGCCAAGATGCTCCTCTGTCGGTCACGGATTATGGAAAGTGAAACTTAAATCTATAGGGGTGGTTGAATTTATCCACGCACGTTAAAATATTTTTTTAAAGCTTCCTTCTTTTCATATTCTTATTTACAGCATTATCTTAATAGGCTGTATATTATTGGGAGGAAACCGGTAGTTCTATGTGAAATCAAACATTGAGGACCCCCATATAGCCAAAATGGCATGAGCATAACACCCCACGAATATTCGACTGTGAGATTGGTAGTCGAATCAGGCTCCTCCTATCGAAGCATCGAATCGTCGACTATTCGGGGTCACCCCTAGTCAAAACTGACCTGGAAATGCAAAAATTGCAGGCAGATTTTGAGAGTAATTTTTTTATGTCTCTTCTGAATTAATAATTTGTATATATGAAGTTCAAACGTATTTTTCTTTCCAGCAGGTGAGGGCTCAGATGTCAATGGGGTTGGCTCAGCTCCTGTAGGCGTGCAGAAGTCCACATTCAGTGCCAGCAGCCGAGTGGTGCAACTACGTCCTCAGCGCACCAAGCCGGTGTCTCGACCCATCAGCATGCCTGTGGAGCGACTGCTCAACGAGCGCAACAGTCGCAACACAGAAGAGCGTGAACACTCACCGGCCGCCATTCAGGAGACCACCGAACCGGACAAGCCTTCGACACCACGCTTCACCAACTATTACAGAAACCCCTTCATCGACACACAGACACTGAGGAGGACCTGGGACAGACAGTACAAGCATTACGATGTGACGCCCAGAACTGCTATGATAGTGGCCAACCTGCCATCCTCTGGCGTGCCAAAACCGTCGGAAATTAGCGTTGTACCCCAAAGCAGCACCAGTAGAAAAGATGGTACAAGCCAGTCCGCCGGGACTCCGATATCCTTACGAGCGCCACGGACACTAAAACCCCCTCCCGGAACGTTCTATAGACCTCCATCAGTAAGCCAAATCAGGCCAGTTGACTCGCTGGCAAAAACCGTTTCAACAGCAACAACCACTACCACAGGAACCATATACACAACATCCATTACCATATTTACAACAGCGGCCACATCAACAGTTTCGACAGTCTCCACAGCCGTCACGACTCCCCCAACCACACCAACAACATCAGTGACTATCGCTCTAACGGCCAAGCCGACCTTTACGACAGTGACGAGCGCTGTATCTGGAGCAGAGGAAGGACTATCAGAGAACGACTCCATCAGCCCCGTCACACTCTCTCCGCCTCAATCTCCAAGCTCCAGCGCAGAGGAGCTCAGCCCTACAGACGCCAAACCCCTCTATCAGAGACGCAGTCGCCGTATGCAGGAGCTAGAGCATCGAGAGGCCCATTTTGTTTAAAAAAAATGCCCTGTTGGACAGATCTCTTGTCTCGCTTGGTACAGTATCCTATATGTGACACTCAGAAAGTGACTGATTCCTCCACAGGCCTCACAAGGTCAATTTTCATAGTCTTGCAGATCCGTCAACGGCTTTATGTGTATGTATTTGTATGTAAACTGTCATTTTTGTGCCATACTGTATATATGAAAATTGTTTTAATATCCCTTTGAGAAAGGGCAAAAATATTAGGAGAGAGGTGAAACGTCTCTATGAAATTTTGTCTCTTTAAGCTACTATTTGAGCCAGAAATATCAGCAGAGATCCAAAACATTTGTGACATTCGCTTATCCGTAAGTGAGCACTCTTTTATGTTATTTTCGGATGTTGTTTCTGAACATTTATGCCAAATGTGTCTTATTCTTATTATCTCCTTCACAGCGATAAGATGAGACACTTCTATATCAGTAAATAATCTGCTATATTAATGTGTTAATAAAATCAATTTCTGTGTAAATTGTATAAACTCAAAAGGAATGTGTATAGTATTGTGTGTAAATTCATGCCAACTTGCTCATTTTGATGCACTTGCTAAGCCTAACTTTTCAACATACATTCATCACTGCCCTTGCATGATGTAATACAGTCACTGCTGGCTGTTTTATTTGTTTTATAGTTTGTCTCTTGGAAAAACTCCTGCTTGTGTGTTTTAGGCTGCGTAAGTGCATCTGTTTCTGTTTTATTTCAGAGTTATATATGCATTTGTTTACATTTTTACACATAACCTGCTGCCATAAACATACATCTATACCAACAATTCTTGAAGACATGCAACATGTTTGCAGATTAAATATTTAGTTAAACCTATTTTCTGCTCTTTTTTTTCTTTCATGTTTTGTCCATTCAAGTGTAAAAGTGTAAAAGACAAAATGTGGTTCGAGTTTTATTGTTACCAGAAACGTATTATTAAAAATGGTTTGCATTAGTGAATTAGTGAATTGCATTAGTGAAATTCAGCTTAAATAAAATATAAATATTACATGACAAATTAAAATTTTAGATACTGTAGAACTTATTTATTAGATAATAAATTAAGAAAACTTAAAAGAAAGTTAGAAATGTTGCAACATACTGAAAATAAAAAAAAACTGAAATTAATTTAAAGCTTAATAGTAATATTAGTATAAAATATACTGAAATATAAAAACATTACTTTATATTAAGACACAAAAATTAAAATCTGAAAATATAAAAAAAAAAGCTCATTCAGAATATTAATAAATACTATAGTAGTATAGAAATTATGACTTCTGCACCATGATTTTCTTCCTCATTTTTCATCTGCCAGATAAAAACTGTATGTTTGATCACTTAGAAAAGTATAGTACACCTCTTTCAAAAAAAAAAATCAATTTGAAAATAGAGTGGAAGAATTGTTTAATACTTACAAAATAACAGTAACAGAATTCCTGCCTTAGCAAACATACTAATTAAATTAGTACATTTAAATACCATTTATTATGATCAGGTGAGCATGTTCAATACTTCATGTCAGAGGTTTTTTGGGGGGAAGCCACACTTTCTATCCAGTGTCCTGATTGCAGAGGGCGTTCTTGCCTCCCTGGGTATCATCTGTGTGTTTGGCTGAAACCTCATCCCTAATTAGCCATGTCACCTGAGCTCCAGCACTGAGCTGCTCAGCTCGGACTCATCCAACAAACACACAACACTCAAACAGAAGACATCAAATAAAACACAATCTCCAAATGTCCAGAATGCACAATATAACAACACACATCAATATTCCTAAATGCCTCACCAATCTCCCACATGGTAGCAGCTGAGTCCTTAGTCATCTTCAAGAATCGGCTAAAACACATCTCTTCCATCTTTATTTGACCCTCTAACTCTAGCACTCTCTATTTTAATTCTATTCTTTAAAAAAAATTGCCCCTTTTACACTTGCACTCTATTCATTTACTAACTGCTTGTGTTCTTTAAAAAAAACTAACACTAGCTACTTTAATCTTTTTGTATTCTATCTATTTGGTTTGTTTTTATTTATTATACAATTAACAAAAGCAAAAAACAGATAAAAACTGTATGTTTGATCACTTAGAAAAGTATAGTACACCTCTTTCAAAAAAAAAAATCAATTTGAAAATAGAGTGGAAGAATTGTTTAATACTTACAAAATAACAGTAACAGAATTCCTGCCTTAGCAAACATACTAATTAAATTAGTACATTTAAATACCATTTATTATGATCAGGTGAGCATGTTCAATACTTCATGTCAGAGGTTTTTTGGGGGGAAGCCACACTTTCTATCCAGTGTCCTGATTGCAGAGGGCGTTCTTGCCTCCCTGGGTATCATCTGTGTGTTTGGCTGAAACCTCATCCCTAATTAGCCATGTCACCTGAGCTCCAGCACTGAGCTGCTCAGCTCGGACTCATCCAACAAACACACAACACTCAAACAGAAGACATCAAATAAAACACAATCTCCAAATGTCCAGAATGCACAATATAACAACACACATCAATATTCCTAAATGCCTCACCAATCTCCCACATGGTAGCAGCTGAGTCCTTAGTCATCTTCAAGAATCGGCTAAAACACATCTCTTCCATCTTTATTTGACCCTCTAACTCTAGCACTCTCTATTTTAATTCTATTCTTTTAAAAAAATTGCCCCTTTTACACTTGCACTCTATTCATTTACTAACTGCTTGTGTTCTTTAAAAAAAACTAACACTAGCTACTTTAATCTTTTTGTATTCTATCTATTTGGTTTGTTTTTATTTATTATACAATTAACAAAAGCAAAAAATGCCTCTAACACTAGCTTGCTCTATTCTTTTTCTATTCTATCTGTTTTCTTTTTATTTATTATATAATTATATATATATAGTTTATATATATATATAAACTATATATATATATACACTATATATATATAGTGTATTTATATATATATATATATATATATACTTTTTTTTTATTCTTGTAC
>NW_015649561.1:672864-770111 GCF_001515625.1 Sinocyclocheilus rhinocerous | reverse complement strand
ATATAAACCTCGCTACATGTACTACGTTAAGCTAACTGAGACCTGTTACAGCGCTTGCATACCATTG
The DNA here is from genome assembly GCF_001515625.1 of Sinocyclocheilus rhinocerous. NCBI lineage: Eukaryota > Metazoa > Chordata > Actinopteri > Cypriniformes > Cyprinidae > Sinocyclocheilus > Sinocyclocheilus rhinocerous. Next base: position 770,044 of record NW_015649561.1, on the reverse strand, counting down.
CTCTTAAAAGAAAAATTGTTGATTTTGATTGCTTCAGTTGTCCTCATTTGTAAGTCGCTTTGGATAAAAGCGTCTGCTAAATGACTAAATGTAAATGTACATGTAAATAAACAGCAGTCATGTTAAAATGGAGGGCTTTGCTGATGGCCATGTTAACCCTGCAGATTAAGGCAATCGGATTAGTTGAGTCAGTCAGAAGTAGCAAGTTTGGCTGTTGTGTTTCAGTGACTATCATGGACTGGAATTATGTACTTTTATTCGTGAATGATAAGGAACTCATATTTCTTCAGCACTGAGGTAAGTGTACCATTTGTTTTAAGGGAACACGATTCACTATTAACTAGTTGCTTATTAGCATACTGGGATATTAACTGTTTATTAACACTTGTTAAACACATTTTAATGCCTTATTCTGAACGACCATATTCTAGATCCCTTAATCTTTCCCAATACCTAAACATAACTATATATTAGCAGCAAATTAGGAGTTTACTGAAAGCAAACTCTCAGTTATACAAGTTTGACAAACGTAAAGTGAATATGTGTTTCGTAATCTAAAATGTTACCAGTTTAAATTATGATTTGTTTGGTCAAATCAAAAAGATATTTTTTAATAATACTTCTATTCAGTAATTTTATCAAAAGTGACAGTAAAGACATTTATGTTACTAAAAGTTTCAAATAAAGGCTGTTCTTTTGAACTTTCTATTTATTTAAAAAATGAATAATGGCTTTCACAAAAATATTAAGTAGCACAACTGTTTTCAACATAATAGTAGATGTTTATAGTAATAATATAGTAATAGTAGCAAATCTATTAGAATGATTTAGAAACTATCATGTGACACTGAAGACTGAAGTAATGACTGCTGAAAATTCAGCTTTGCAATCACAGGAATAAATTACATTTTAACGCAGATTAAAATAGAAAACAGATAATTTACATAGTAATATTTTTCAGTGTTTTTACTATATGTTTGGTCAAATAAATGCAGCTTTGTTGAGAATAATAAACTTTCAAAAACATTAACAAATCTTTCTGACCCCAAACTGAACAGTACTGTACATTAACGAAGGGTTAAAGTTGTTGGCCTTTGTGGAGAATATGTATGTTAAATCTGTCATTTAAATGTTATGTTTTTAATTATTTGACATTCATTTAACTATCAAGATCAAGAGTTTGTGCAATATGTCTGTCAAAAGAGACGCTGTAAGATGAGACATGTGTATCTGAACCTGAACTGAAAGAGCTTTAATCAGTGTTTGTGTTAAAAGATTACTGTGGAAAATTAGACGTCTAACAGACATAATAACAGCTCTGTCTGTGACTGCTGTGCTGTTTTGGTCTTGCTGTAGTAGTCATTGCCGTGGCTCAAAATAGTTCAGTGGTTCAATGCTAGGCCCATATTTTCCTTTAAAGATTTGTGACCCAATTTCACATGACTAACAAACAAAGTCTCCAAGCAACATTTCACTAAAACAGCTGTTTTCATTAATGAAGACTAGCTGTCTGAAATCTGATGTGTACAGTTCTACAATGCTAATGACATTCATCTGTCACTTGAATTTCTGTACACCAGCTCTGCGAGATTTCTTTCAGTTTGATTGTGAGTGTGAACTATGTGATGTGTTGGCAGGTTTGTTGCAGCTTGTTGACCCCTACACGGGGTTGAGTTGGAGTCATGAACACAGGCAGGCAGATCCGTCTGCTGCTCTGGAAGAACTGGACGCTCCGCAAGAGACAAAAGGTACAATTAACCCATTCACTGGGACACAAAACAATCATCATCACGGGCTGTAGTTTCTAAAACCTCAAAACAGCTTATATTTAGAGCGCTCTGTTTATATCATAAGATACAAAGCTCAGAAATTTGGTTCTGAGTGCAGGATTTAGGCGATGAGGTGTGACATACCACTCAAAACCAAATATAAAACTGAAAAGACAGAACAAGCCCTACTCTACACTGCTCAAAAAACTCGCGTTTGAATCGTCAGTGACAAATTCTTTAAATATAAAAAAATGTTACAGTCTGTGGGTCAGAACAGCCGGCATTGTAGTCTACTCTACGTTACCAGGATCAGGAAACAGTCCTCCATAAAATGTGCTGCACACATCTGAATATTTGGGTTGAACTGTTCTGGAACAGTGTTGTAAATACAACTTAACCACTGATTTCTAGTCATGTCCTCTTTTGGAAGGCCAAACAAAGTAGTTTCACTTTCATAACGAAACACACAGCGTCTTCACGACATGGCGGCGGCGGCAACAATATTACAGCGAGAATAAAAGTTACGCCTTCTTTCTTTGCCTGAACATTTGGGCGGCATTATGCAAATCTTCCCACATCGTGACGTAGACATGTGGGGGCGTGTTAGAACGAGCCGTTTTAGGTAGGCGTGACTGACTCTTAACTTTTATAAAGAATATCTCTTTGGATTTGAGACTTTAGTCTTTGCAACTTTACAGACCTTCTTTATGCACCAAGAGCTTGTAACACTCCAAAGAGAAAGGAAAAATTGAAATCGCATCATATGACCCCTTTGTCTAAGTGTATTTTTAAACCTTTTGTGTAATTTTTTTTTATCTGCTATTGTTTGTCTAACATTAAGGCAACACTTTACAATATGGTTTAATTCTAGGGATGATGCATTGATATGTCGGCACCAAATCTGTTATTGGCGATGTTAGAGATTTTTTTTTTTCATTTTTTAGATTTATCAGCTGTTATTGGATATTAAAGTTTACATTTTGCCTAGTTTTCCAGGTAGACCGCCATCTAGCGCTCATTTTATTGCTTGCTAATCTTTTAAAACATAATAATTTAATAACGTTGTTTAAAAGCTAAATATCCAGTTGTCATACTGAACTTTATAATGTTGATGCTTAAATCAAAAAAAGACTTTAGTATTCAGTGTTTTCAAATTATTTAGACAAAATAGTATAGGTTTTTAATATTAACCATAACATGAAAATAATTATCATATTGTCTGAAATTTTATTATTGCTATTGTACATCCCTATTCAGTTCTTTAAGGTTCATGCATTATTTATGACATAACATGGAACAATAATTTATTACAGCATTTATCTAGGCCCATAAAGACAAATACATTTCCTTTAATTCTATGTTAATTATTACAAAAGCTGCTTGTTTTAAAACATCCTTTTTTATTAATAGAAACTGAGTGTGTTGATAAAACAATAAATTATAGAAATCAATACAATAATTGTTGAGACTGGGGAAAAAATAGGATTCAGTTTACATCTTAATTGTATGTTTTTGACATTTTAATTTTGAGTGAGATAGTTTTAGTATATTAATTTGTACAACTTGAAATGTTATAAATGCATTAACATGTAGAAATTCACAGTGAACTACATTAAAGGAATAGTTCACCCCAAAATGAAAATTTTGCCATCATTTACTCACCCTCATGTCGTTCCAAACCTGTATAAGATTCTTTCTTATGTTGAACACAAAAGAAGATATTTTGAAGAATTTTGAAGAACCAAACAGATGTTGGTCCCCATTGACTTAGGGAAAGAAATACTATGGAAGTCAATGGGGACCATAAACTCTTTCATTACCAGCATTCTTCAAAATATATTCTTTTATGTTCAACATAAGAAAGAAGCTCTTACAGGTTTGGAACGACATGAGGGCAAGAGAAGATATTTTGAAGAATTTTGAAGAACCAAACAGATGTTGGTCCCCATTGACTTAGGGAAAGAAATACTATGGAAGTCAATGGGGACCATAAACTCTTTCATTACCAGCATTCTTTAAAATATATTCTTTTATGTTCAACATAAGAAAGAAGCTCTTACAGGTTTGGAACGACATGAGGGCAAGTAAATGATGACAAAATGTTCATTTTTGGGCGTACTATCCCTCTAATAAATGCTGTAGAAAAGTACTGTTTATTACTGTTGGTTCATGGTATGCAACTTGAGCTTTTTTTGTAAAGTGTTGTTTTCATCATTACTAAAATCCTACGTCCAGATCTGACATGTTTCTGAACAAACCGCTCTCTTGTCACTTGCACACAGATTCGCTTCCTGGTTGAGATTCTGTGGCCTGTGTTTTTATTCATTGGACTTGTGTGGCTACGAAGAGCCAATCCTCTGTATCGCCAACATGAATGTAAGAATAAACATTATAGCATCGTTACTTTAGGTTGTACAATTTCACACTCTCAGCCAGCTATTGATAATGGTATTCAGAAAAACAAGACAGCTTGAAAGTTCATTAGCATCTGTGTGAGGTGCCTGAGGACTTACTCATCATATCTGTAAATGCAGGTCATTTTCCCAGCAAGGCTATGCCCTCAACGGGAATCCTGCCTTGGATTCAAGGGATTTTCTGCAATGCTAATAACCCATGTTTTCGCCATCAAACTCGAGGAGAGTCGCCTGGGGTCGTTTCCAACTACCACAACTCCATGTGAGTCAGACGCTCCTTCACATCTCAAATCTGAAATATTTTCCTATCTTGCACATTTTGTGTTGTAGGCGTCCAGAAATATTCTTCTGACACAATTCAGTTTGGAGGAAAAATGACTCTTCCAGTGCAGAGGAGTTTTGCAGGACATCCAACAGCTCGATAACCAACAGTTGGGATTGTAAATTTAGTCTTATCGCATTATAGATACACATTTTTTTTTCAAGTTCATACTGTAAAATGTTGGGAGATGTTTGTTTTTAATGGACTAAGTCAGTTTGAATCCAAGTTCCAGTTTATTGTTGTTGCTCATTTCTTTCTATCCTCTTTAGACTGGCACGGTTTTACCAAGATTCACAGGAGCTGCTGTTCAACGACACTGAGTTCCGTCAGCTCGGCCGTCTGTGGCATGAAGCCACCGTCTTGAGCAACTTCATGGAGACGCTACGCACCAATCCTGCACTGGTGGCAGGTATGTAGGGCAGGGGGAGCATGTGCTGTCTGACCCATTAACCCGGCCCTCAGAGGAACTGATGGGACCTCTTTAATGGATCTGAGTGATGGATGGAGAGAGTGGGCATTTCCTCTCTTGTACTTCCACTCCCCTCATACCTGTTTCCTTTTCCTGCGCCCTCCCTGACTAGTCCAGAGCGAACCTAAGTCTATCTTAATATATGGAGAGAATTTTTAAATAGGACACATTCTCATATCAGCATATTTTCTTTGTCCTGTCAAATATACTTCTAGCCGTGAGTTAGCCATAAAATCAGAGGGAAATGATTTCTCATGTCATACGGAACCTGTATGACTTTCCTTCCACTGTGGAACATGAGGTGAAATTTAGTTAAATATCCTGGCTGCTATTTTTAATATAATTACACTACCCTTCAGAAGTTTGGGGTCAGTAAGATTTATTTATTTGTTTTTATTATTCTTTTTTATATTTTTGGAAGTCTCTTATATTCACCAAGGCTGCATTTATTTGATCAGAAACAGTAAAAAGAGTAATTTTGTAAAATATTATTACAATCTATAATATATTTTACTCCTGTGTTTTTTTAAAGCAGCCACATTTTTTAGTGTCACATGATCTGTCAGAAATCATTCTAATATGCTGGTTCGCTGCTCAAAATACATTTTATTATTATTATTATTATTATCAGTGTTGAAAACATTTGTGCTGCTTAATATTTTTGTGGAAACTGTAATACATTTTTCAGGATTCTTAAAATGTTTAAAAGAACAGCATTAACATACATGGTTAAACCTTGTTTAACAATGTAAAATAATTACTGTCATTTTTAGCAAATGACAAATTTTTATCAAACCAAACCATAACAAACCAAACCAAAACGGTCACACTCAGGGACGTAGATTACGCGGGGGACGTGTCCCCCCCCACTTTATATATATATATATATATATATAACATTTCTGTCCCCCTCACTTCTGAAATGATGGCTAAGGTCCAATTCTCACCATTAACAAACTATTAACTACAAATTTTGCCTCAGTAAACTCCTAATTTGATACTTATTAATAGTTAGTAATATAGTTGTTAAGTTTAGATATTGAGTAGGATTAGGGATGTAGAATATGCTCATGTAGAATATGTGCTTTATAAGTACTAATAAATAACCAATATAATAATAAGCATGCTAATAAGCAACCAATTAATAGTGAGAATTGGTCCCTACACTGAAGTGTTACCACCAAAACAAAACAAAAAGTAAGTCTTGCACCACAAACTTTTTTATGGGAGTATTGATAGAAATGTTCAAGTACCAATTAGGACCAAAAACTTTTTCAGTTGTCATCACATCATCATTTACACCTTTTTAAGTCATAGTTTAATATTTGTAAAATATTTCTTTTCGTATTGTTAACCAAAATGACAGCCCTGTAGTTTACCTCTGAACACTTTTAACTGGAGTTGGTTAGATGAATCTAGCAGCACTTTCTACACACACGACTCTCATGTCGTGCGTGACCTTTCAGCACACCAGAGTCCTGTTGAGCGACAAAGCTTTCAGAGAAGAATCCAGTGATCAAGTGATCCATTCAAGCACTTTGTCAGCACAGTTTGTCCTCTAAATGAATATATGTCAAAGTCATTACACGCTGGTCAGCACACTGCTGCAGTGTTAAGAGTGCTTCATTTAAGTCAAGTCAAGAGAGATACAACCACAATCAGATGATAAGAGCAGGTCATTTGTAACTCTAATGAGAGTTACTCTAGTGAGACAATTTAAGAAGGAGTGGAATGCATTCTTCCATTTTGCCCATAGGCCAGAAATAGGGAATATTTGTATTTGTTTACTTGCGTCTCAAGTAAAGCTTTAAAGGATTTAGTTTAAGAAGGCATTTTTTTTGATGATTTCAAATAAGTCCAACAAACTTGACAACCATTTGACTTAGACTTACATATAGCAACCAAAACAGCGGTGAGTTTTGCACGGACACACATTTTCTTACATGTGACACACATTTTTTTAACATTTTCTTACATGATGTTATTTTTCCCTCCACGTCCTTTCCTTTCCTTTGTGCCATCAGGTAAAGGACTGAAGGTAGAGCACATTCTGAAGGACGACGAGGGTCTGACGTCATTCCTGCTGCGGGACGCTGGGCTTTCAGAGGCTGTGGTGTATGATCTTACAAATGCAAAAGTGCGGATGGAGCAAGTACGTTACTGCAAATTTGGCTTTTTAAGCTACTGCTTTTTAAAAAAGCACATTAGCTTCCTTCTCTTGTGAGCAGACCGCCTAGCTCGCCTATGCCTAGAAACGGCCCTGCTTGTGAGCCATTTGTTTTCATAAATGCTTTAATAGCTTCCACTGCAAGCAGAATCCTGTCACACAGTCACATCCTCAAACTCTCCTATGGGGATTTACTAGGTGTTTCCAGCAAAATCTAGTGGATTCATGTGGTGTTTTGTGGTGTTAACAGTCACTAAGAGTCCTTCCTGAGTTTGTATGTCAGTGTCTTCGTGACGTGCGTCTTCTTTTGTTTCACGCTGGCCTCTCACACACAGATTAATTTATGATGTAGCCCATTGTCTCAGTGATTCAAGCACTCTTAAGTAGGCTGCTTTGATCCTACACAACGTATTGGGAAACACACCATAAATAATGTATAGATATTTCCAAATGCCTGTATTTGAATGATTTCTTAAAGACAAATTTAAGACACTTTTTGATGAGTCAGACCAGATCTTAAGTCATCTGAAGATTTATTTTTTTATTTCTGCAAGAACATGCTGAGACAGTTGTTTTTGATCTTGTAACTAGATTACTACTCAAAAAAACACAAATGAGATAATATCCAATTTATTTTCGTTCAGACAGCAGATTAAATATAGAGCAAATATAACCAAAGTCTGAGAAAACCCCCCCGGTAATCTCATATATGTCCTCTAGAGTGTCAAAAACATCTTAGCAATGTTTCACATTGTGCTCAGATTCGCCAAGATACCAAACTCTGCAGTCAAAAGTCAGAAATTTCAAAGATTTTTCACCATATTCTTCCAAAGCATGGACATGCTGAACTACTTCTTCATTAACAATCATCTCCTGTGTTTCCAGTTTGCATATGGAGTCACAGATCTGACTCTGAAAGAGATCGCCTGCAGTCATGCTCTTCTGGAGCGATTCCTCATCTTCCCCAGTCGCGGAGGGCTGTATGGGGTCCACAATGCCATGTGTGCCCTTTCCCAGCAAAGGCTGCAGAAGATCGAGGACGTGCTGTATGCCAACATAGACTTCTTCAAGCTCTTACGTCTGGTCAGTCATGAAGCTTTTACTTTGCACAGTTACACTAATGTTTAGAGGACTGAGATGTTATTCAGTCCCAAAATATGACCAAGTATAATGCTTGAAAAAGCTCATTTCAAAATTATATGGATTGCAAATTTTGTGTACAGTAAAAGCAATGAATGCAACGTTGCAAGGCCGACTGAATAAAACATTCAAACAAAACAAAACAATAATACACACTACCGTTCAAAAGATTGGGGTCAGTACGATTTTTTTTTTAAGAAATTCTGTTCTATTTAAAGTGATGGTTGACTGCGATTTCACTTTTTTAATGTTAGTTAGTGTGTAATGTTGCTGTTTGAGCATAAACAATATCTGCAAAGTTGCGGCACTGAAAGTTCAATGCAAACGGAGATATCATCTTTTAAAATTCTGGCAGTTTAATGCCTACAAAAATGGCTGGTAGGGACTACAAAGAGTTACGTCCCGGGTTCGTGACATCACAAACCCAGACAAACCCCGCCCCCGGGAACATGCAACGAAGGGGGCGAGGCCATGCTGCGCTGCTTTAGAGAAGAGGAAGAGAATACTAGAGGTGGACGTAAAAATCTATTCATATATGAATCCTGATTCTGTTTTCTAACGATTCTAATGGATTCACAAGTTTCAAAATCAATGTTCTAAAGCAGCGGTTCTTAATCCTGTTCCTCGCGTCCCCCTGCTCTGCACACGCTCTGCATCTCTCTCTCTCTCTCTCATTCAGCTCAGCTCCAACAATGAACTGTTCCATTTGTACACTTATTTTCACATAGCTATGAGAAGCGTTATTCATGGACGCGCTTGCGGTTGCCGTACTGTATTAAACCTTTAGTCAGCTTTAAATAAAACCGTATATTAAAAGCTAACAGAAGCAGTAGCATTTACAAATAACAGCGTATCTAAAAGTATGAGACAACAACAATCAAAAAACATACCATTAAGAGCTATGCTTGCTCAGGTTCTGCGCGTTCCTCTGCACTAATATCCTCTGCGTCTCAATCGGGCTCAAACTGATAAGCAATATAGACGACCCCATTGTTTACAATACAACTGGAGCACATGCCGCTGAGGTGAGGGGCGGGACATTCAGACGCGCACTAGAGGCGGTTTAGCCAATCACAACAGCTAACCAATCTGAGCCCATCACGTATTTCTGAGGGAGGGGTTTCATAAAAGCAGGAAATGATCAGCGTGTTTATGGGAGAAGGGACAGAGTGGTGTAGAATAAAGGTAAATGATGTGAAAAGCATTTACACATGTTAGACTGCACCCCATAAACACAATCAAGCCTAGAAAAAAAACAGTAAACCACCCCTTTAACTTATATTTAGCAAAGCCCTGCTAAATTGATCAAATATAACAGTAAAGACATTTGTAATGTTAAAAAAAAAGGCTGCTCTTTTGAACTAATCAAAATAAATAAATAAAATAAACTCCTCAATAAACTCCTAATTTGTTGCTTATTAATAGTTAGTAAGGTAGTTGTTAAGTTTAGGTATTGGGTAGGACTATGTGCTTTATACATACTAATAAACAACCAATATGTTAATAATAGGTATGCTAATTAGCAACTAGTTAATATTGTGTTAATAAGTGTTACCAAAAAATTATAATGGTTTCCACAAAAATATTAAGCAGCACAACTTTTGAACATAGACTCAGGATATTAAAATGTTTTTGAAGGATCATGTGACAGTATTACTGCTTTTATTGTATTTTTGATCAAACTTTTGAATGACAGTGTATATTTTGACAGGAATTTTAAAAATGATTTGACACTAAATTACACTACACTCTTAAAAATAAAGGTGCTTCACGATGCCACAGAAGAACCTTTTTGTCTAAATGGTTCCATAAAGAACCTTTAACATCTGAAGAACCTTTCTGTTTCATAAGAGGTTCTTTGTGGCCAAAGAAGGTTCTTCAGATTATAAAAAGGTAAGAAAGAGATTGTTCTTTAGAGAACCTTTGACTGAAGGGTTCTGTTTAACCAAAAATGGCTCTTCTATGGCAACGCTGCATGTGAAGAACCTTTTAAGCACCTTTATTTTTAAGAGTGTATCATTATAATAACTTACATTTCTAAATATAATAGAGTAGTTATAAAATTGAATAGTTAGGCTATTTTATACATTTCATAGATTTAGAACAGTTCAACTGTAACCTAGTTGTGGGTCCAAAAACCAGCTCATACATTTTTCTTAGATTTTGAAATGTCTCTAAATGGACACTGCAGAGAAAACCAGTCAATTTTGTTGCAGAGAAAGTTGAAACATATTTCATACAGATTGGAAATATTTAGCTTAGATTCAACAGTAAATCATTATGTTCTCCACTGTAGTACGCAGTATACAGTAGCTGTACGCATTATGGAAAAGCTGTTCTAAACACATCATAAGTGTTCGCTGGTGGTGCACTGAACTAAGAATGCGGATCATGAGCCAGACCTACTTACCTGTTGTTAGATTTTAGAAGGCCTATGAATACCACTGCTGAAACAACACTACTTATAAGTCTCTCTCTCTCTGTCTGTGAGGTTTAGTCAGGGTTAGATTAAAGCAGATGGTAGCGTTAGCATGATGACACACTGCTTGGCCTCATTTACTAATGAGATTAAAGAAGACACTCCCTCAGGTGATGAGGACAGCTGAGAAAGCAGTTTCTGTTCTTTATGCAGTTTTGCTGTCTCTCGTGATGATGTTTACGTTTCGGGGAAAAAGTTGCTGCTCATCTTGCATCTCTCTACTTGTGTCTTTAGACACCATATCACTGTACAGTGATTAAACACAGTCATTAAACATTAGCTTTCATCTGCTTCAGAATTTCATAAGCCCAGTGCTTTTAAGTCAACATGGGACTCTGATCGCAATCTATTTTACTTCTGTAATAGTTCAGACTGAAACAAGATAATCGCTAAGAAAACATTTAGGGTGGGAGTTTATTCTTTGGGTGTTTGATTGGATGGTGAAAAGTGGACTTTATGTGCCACAATAAATCAAGAACATTGCTCAGAGAGCTTTTTGGCTTTTGCTTAATATTATCAATTTGCCTGTAGTGGTGCCAATAGAAAGTCATTTCAGAGGAAGAGCAAGTTATTATATTTTGATGAATGATTATGAAAACATTTTCCCCCTTTAGAGTAACATGTACCTATTAATCATTTGCAGTAAAAAGGAACATTTTCCCCCCTCTTTTGTAAAATTTACTTTACATTTTTTTTTTCCAAAGCACAGATATTCAAAACATTTAAATGTTCAGGGGACTGTGTAGTTTAGAAATTGTGTTTAGCATCCATTTTCAAAATAAATTATTATTTTTGTCCAGCAAGGATGCATTAAATTGATCAACAGTAAATACATTTATGTCACAAAAGATTGCTTATTAACTTTTTATTCAACAAAGATCCTAAAACAAAATCAGTTTTCACAAAAATATTAAACAGTACAACTGTTTTCAACATTGATAATAATAAGAAATGTTTCTTGAGCACCAAATCATCATATTAGAGTGTGACACTGAAGACTGGAGTAAAGGCTGCTGAAAATTCAGCTTTGCCATCACAGGGGAAAAAAATACATTAAAATATATACAAATTTTAAATCAAAATAAAATTATATAAAAATATAAATTGTATTACATTACATATAAAAATAAATAAATAACAAATAGTAATAATTCAAATATAAAATTGTGTTATTTTTAGTAACTTTGTTGCTAAAAAGTTATTTTTGCAGTAATATAACTGCAATAATATCTCACATCATTTCTATTTTTCTGTAATTTTGATTAAATAAATAAATGCAGCCTCGGTGAGCATAAGAGACTACTTTCAAAAACATTTTAAAAAATCTTACTGACTTTTTAACCGTTTTTAATTGTACTATTTAAATCATAATGTAAAGGTATTAAAAACATGTTTAGAATTATGTACTCAAATGAATGAAATTTAGTATTTGGCTACATTCTATTTCTACTTGGTTTGTGCACATTTGTGGTCATTAATATGCTTCACAAACTGTAAGGTTAATATGAACTCAAATGTCTCTCTTTCTGTCTGTGTTCAGTTGCCCATGGTGCTGGATAGCCACACGACCGGGATAGACCTGCAGTTCTGGGGTCGAGTGCTTTCAGCATCGTCCGACAAGCTTCAGGAGGTACGGGAAAGCTTGAGAAAGCTCAGTTCCTCTCCCCCTTTTAAGACCCTTATTTTAGCATCCAGGAAGCTCCTCACTTCCCTTCAGCTCTTCAGAAAGCTCCATGAGAGACGTTAGGAAAGTGTGTGTGTTACAGATCATTTTTGTCTATCACATAAACCTCAGTTTCTTTATTAAATCACCATAACCTAATTTTGTGTGCTTTATGAGGACAGAAAGTGTTTATATGACCAGTTCATGCATGTGTATCATCACTCCTGTTTCACAAATATGTGAAAGCGCATTCCACTGAGGTCACATCCTGTAGGTGGAGTATATTTCTTTCCCTTTTGCTCGGGTGACAGAAAGCCTGGCCAACTAATGCTATCACCCATCACTAAATCAGTATGAATGTGTATAAATGGGAAGTAAGGAGGTAAAGTTTTAGTTTAGTGGAGGTTGAGCAATGACTCATTCCTCATACTGAAAGCCTCTATGGAAATCTTCGTCACTTATTTTGACCTGGTTTGACTTATTTTGGCTATCATGGTGTGCATTAGAGTTCATGACCCACTGAAGAGTGCTGGATCTCACGTTCACCCCGATAATCGGCTGGCCTCGTATTTTGAGAGAGCAGTGATTGTTAGGCTTTGTGGTTCAGTCTGTATGATTTGATTTTTTCTGTGAAACACACAAAAAATATATTTTAAAGAATGTTGAATCTGTTTTTGTCTGTACAATGAAAGTCAATGGGGTTCAAAACAACACTGGACATTGTATGGACAAAAACATCTTTATTTCTATACAGAGTTTACAAGATGTTGGGATTAATTGCAAACCTGGTTCTTACCTTATTTTTACCTCCAGGATGCCAAATTCAGCCACAACTGTGCTTTAGGGTTGATTTAGGGATATCCTCTTCAAGGATGTGCGTCTTTAGGTTGCCACGTTGTTGTGTTTTGAGAATAGTTTCTGGCAGATAAAACATGTAAACCTGGATAGAGAGGTTCAGACGAGGCTGGTCAAACAATTTGGGGACATAAACATAACTCTTGCCTTAAAAGTGTGCAGGGCTGTTTTATTCTAAAATATTGTGGTATTATTCTAAACTGTGCTGTTATTCAAAAATAAAGTAATAATCCCCAAGAAGCCATGGTTTACAGTGAATTTATAACAGCTAAGGGGCGTTGTTAGGCACGACCCCCTTAGCTGTTATAAATTCACTGTACCCCACGTCTTCTCGGGGCTTATTTCTTATATAAAACGGCTATTCCATATACGTATTAAGGTTTCACTAAATAAAACAGAGCAAATAAAGTGTAATGATATTAATAAACACAGTATTCTTCCACCAAACAATGTAGTTCCTCAGAAACAGTTGTGGTTACACACAAAGTAAACAAAGGTGTATGTTTGTAGAGTAATTTACAACAGCTTCGAACGCGGCTCAACCAATCAGAATCAAGGACCCGAACTATCCGTTTAATAATATTAAGTATAAAGAATGAATAGGTACAGTACCGTTGGTAAAAAATTATTTATGTATTTGAAAATTTTTAGTTTTTTTGGTAAAAAAAAAATACAGTAAAATAGTACAATTTTATTGAAATTGTATTACATTTATTATTACAATTATGACAATTTTACTACAATTTAAAATACTGTAACTGTTTTCAAATTGAATATATTTAATTTTTTTATTATTAATGTTGCAAACCATTGTGTTGCTTAGTATTTTCTGGAAACCGTGATACATTTTTACAGGATATTTTGATAAATAGAAAGTTTAAAAGAACGTCTCGGTTACGTATGGTAACCCTCGTTCCCTGAAGGAGGGAACGGAGACGTCACGTCGTGACCGACGAATTGGGATATCGCTTCGATAGACCAATCTACTTCGACTGTAAACTAAACGAGCCAATGCACATTGGCATGCAATTATTGCATCCAGCTGCCGCTGATCACAGCGTGAGCATAAAAAGGCAGCCGGTGCAATGCATACCAGGTTCCGCCCCCTTGCGAGTAGCGGAGTCTGGTTCGCAGCTCCGAGATGGTCATCTTCCCGCAATGAGAACATGACTCATCCACGAAGGCCACCTCAGCGTGCTTAATGCCCAGACACGTGAGGCAGCGATCGTGACCATCACCCGGTGCCAGGTAACGACCGCACCCAGAAACGCACGGGTGAAACGGCATCCTTATAAGGACGATCCGTCGTCTTTATAAAGACGCACCCGTGTAGCTCTTTTAGAGAAATTTGCTCTTTTTAGGAAATGCTCTTTTAGTGCTGAGGCGCACAGGGGAGATGGCCGCTTTGCAACACGACAGGGGGTGGTGCAGCCTGAAGTGCGCAACCCACTCGACACTGGAACGACCACCGCTGAAGCGCCGTCCCGCCAACACAGAAAGCTTCCGAGAGCGTACTGAACTCGTAGTTCTCGAAATAAACATAGAGCAGAACGATGTTGTCGCTCGGCTCCAAAGCGAAAAGCTGGTATGCATTGCACCTGCTGCCTTATTATACTCACGCTGTGATCAGCGGCAGCACGACGTGACTCGTAGTGACCGACTGAAAGGGAACAGCATTTACTGTTAAGGAAATGGAAATATTTTGTAACATTACAAATTACTTTATTGTCACTTTTGATCAATTTGATGAATACAATTTCTATAAAATTAATTTCTTTAAAAAAATAAATCTTTTCTGATTCCAAATTTTTGAATGGTTGTGTCTATTCGTTATATTTAGCTTTATATTATAAGTCTTCTCACGTAAGAGTGGTGTTATCAGTCATAATGACTTGCATCCTTAAAGAAATAGCTAACACAAATGTTCTCTGAGCATTTATTACTCTCAGGTTGTTTAAAACCTGTTTGTTTGTTTTTTTCTTTGAATAACTAAAGGAGATGTTCAGCAGAATGTCCAAGTTGCTATTTCCCATAAAATGAAAGTAGTTGGTGACTCAAGCTCAAAAAGTTATTTAAAGCATCCTAAAATGATCATATGATTTGTACTGAAAACCTTGACTTCCTCCAGCTATCATGCCCTGATGCATTTAAGGCCCATACATAAATTAATATGTACATACTGTAGCTGCTATGTAGAGTTTATTTTTAAAATCCGGCTGTAAAAGTTTACATTTACTAAAATGGCCTTCCTCTCACAGCTTGCGGAGAGGCCCAGCTCCCAGGACTTGATGCGGGTCATGTACTCCATCTTCCAGTCCGGGGGTCCCTCGTCCTTCAGTCAGCTGATGTCCACTGTATCGGATCTCTTCTGCGGATACCCAGAGGGTGAGATCACCCGGGTCTTCTCCTTTAATTGGTATGAGGACAACAACTACAAGACTTTCCTAGGCATCAACAGCTCCAGAGGACACGACAGCTACACCTATGACAAGACAGCAAGTGAGAGCTATTGATCTGTCTGTTCTGTTAATTTCACTTTTTTCTCTCTTTCACTTTCGCTTTGTTCTAATTTCTCTTTTTCACTTTCTTTTTCTTGCTCTGTCTCTCTTTCACTCTCTCTTTGGCCCACAGCTCCATTTTGTAATGCACTGACGCAGAACCTAGAGTCGAACCCTGTTACGAAAATCATGTGGAATTCAGTGAAGCCTCTGGTGATGGGGAAGATCCTCTACACCCCAGACTCCCCAGCTGTCAGAAAGATATTAAAAAGTGTAAGATACAAATATCCAGCTACTTTCACACATGCACTGTCTTGTAACCACTGACAATGAAACCATACACTAATGTTTGGGGTGTCGGTAAGATTTTTAAAATGTTTTTAGAAGTCGTCACTTATGCTCAGCATGCATTTATTTGATCAAAAATACAGTAAAAGCTGTAATATTGTGAAATATTATTACAATTTAAAGTAGCAGTTTTCTATTTGAATATATTTTAACGTTATTAATTCCTGTGATGGCAAAACTGAAGCCATTTCTCAAATCTTCAGTGTCACATGATTCAGAAATCATTCTAATATGCTGATTTGGTGCTCAAGAAATGTTTCTTATTAATATCACTGTTGATAAACAGTTGCACTGTTTAATATTTTTTATCATGGAAACCATGATACATTTTTCAGATTCTTTGAAAGTTCAAAAGAACAACATTTATATGAAATACAAATAAATACAATCTTACGAATGTCTTTTCTGTCACTTTTGATCAGTTTAATGCAACCTTACTGAAAAAAGTAACTGATAGTAACTTCAGTAACTGAAGTGACCAATTCCACACATTTGAATGGTATACAGTGGGGATAGAAAATCTGAGACCACCATTGAAAATGCTTCTTTTTCTTTAATGACAGCAGCACTCGAACTCCACAAATTTGTGCAAAACCTGAATATCATGTTCTCCAGCATTATTTGAGATGATCCAAAGAGCATATTGTGTGCTTCAATTCAATTATGTGTGTCAAGGCTACACTTATATATTTTTTCCATCTGGATTGTTGTTTTTGTTTCAATGAGCTGGAACATTGCTGAGTCAGTTGTTTTGTTATTGTGCATCCCTGTAGACAGGTTAAGGTGCCCTGTACAGTGTGATGCTGACAATCCATATGAATTTGTGTGTGTATGTTTTGTCCAGGCCAACACTACTTTTGAGGAGCTAGAGAGGTTGCAGAAAATGGGGAAGGTCTGGGAAGAGGTGGGACCGCAGCTCTGGGAATTCTTTGAGAACAGCGTTCAAATGAACATGATACGGGTAACGTATCTGTTTCTTTTCATCTCATACACACATGCACACACACCTCCCTTTATCCCTTCACATGCCACATTATTCCAATAATCTCCTGAATATACAATCCACTGTCCTCCTTTGGTCTCTGTGTAATCTGTCATGAGATTACGTTGTTATATTTTATTATCTGTTATGATACGTATCTATAAGTGATTTAATTCTTAAATACTGTCTTTGTATACACTACAGTTAAATTATTTGGGGTCTGTAAGAATTTTTTGTAAGAAATTTAATTAAGCAAGGATGCATTATATTGATCAAAGGTTACAGTAAAAACAATTATAATGTTACAAAAGATTTATATTTCAAATGAATGCCGTTCTTTTGAACTTTCTATTAATCAAAGTAAAACAAAAAAATGTATTGTGGTTTCCACAAAAACTAAGCAGCACAACCGTTTTCACAACTGTCTCTCTCTCTTTCCAACCCACTGCAGGACACACTTAGAAACCCCACAGTGATGGACTTTTTGGACAGGCGTCTTAAAGAAACACAGTTGTCCACCAAAGACATCCTTAACTTCCTGCACAATGGCCCAGAGCAGGACAGATATATGAACATGACAAACTTTGACTGGAGAAACGTCTTTAGTCTGGCTGATCAGGCTATTCGGATGTTCAACCGGTACAGTGAGGTAAGGGCAGTCGTCAATTCAATTTAGGTTTAGGGATAAGTTAGTTAGAACTGACAAAAATGGCATTTAGTAAATGTACTCTTTTAAAACACCTCACGTTTCCTTTAGAACCGAACCAGATGAAACCAGATGAAATTTTAGTAGTCTGAATGACATGCAAACATTTTATGCAAACATATCTTGTTTGAAACCAGTTTCAGCATTTTTCAGCTTACAAACACTTCCACAAGTGGAGTGTGCATTGAAAACCAAAAGGAATGTTATTTAGCACTGTAATATATTATTTTGGTACATAACTTTACAATGACTATTTCTGCAGTTGTTCCACCCGTAGGTGGTGACAAGTGACTGTCTTTCATTAAACTGATTTGTTTAAAAACACTGGAGTGAAACAATCATTTGTTCCACAGACAAAAACACTGATTCATTCTGGAACAAAACAAAAATTCATTCAACAGATTCATTCAAAAACACTGTTTCATTTACTCAACAGATTTGTTCAAAATATTGATTCATTCTAGAATTAAACAATTTACTCAATAAATTTGTTCAAAAACACTGATTCATTGAAGATTAAAACAATAATTTACTCAACAGACTTGTTCAGGAACACTTATTCAATCTAGATCAAACCATAATTCACTCAACAGATTTGTTAAAAAACACTGATTCAATCTAGATCAAAACAATAATTTACTCAACAGATTTGTTCAAAAGCACTGATTTATTCTTGAACAAAACAAAAATGTATTCATCAGATTTGTTCAAAAACACTGATTCATTCAAGATTAAAACAATAATTTACTCAACAAATTTATTCAAAAACACTGATTCATTCTGGAACAAAACAATAATTTACTCAACAGATTTATTCAAAAACACTGATTCATTCTGGAACAAAACAATAATCAATTCAACAGATTAATTCAAAAACACTGATGCATTCCAGATCAAAACAATAATTCACTCAACAGATTTGTTCAAAAACACTGATTAATTCTTGATCAAAACAATAATTTACTCAACAGATTTGTTAAAAAAAACTGATTAATTTCGGAACAAAACAATAATTTATTCAGCAGATTTGTTCAAAAACACTGATTCATTCTTGATCAAAACAATAATTTACTCGACAGATTTGTTCAAAAACACTGATTCATTTATATCAACACTGATATATTCAAGAGCGAAACAATCCTTCACTCTACAGATTCATTGACAAAACTGATTCATTCTAAAGCAAATGGAGTTAGATTGTGAAAGCAGGAATGAAAGGAATTATAGGAGTGAAAGGAATATTATTTAGCACTGTAATATATTAATATTGGCAAATATTATTAATGATCCATAAATAGAGTCAAAATTAATACATCCTTTATCTATGCCCCTAAAACATTTAGCTCTGTCCAGATTCGGGCTCCAGCCCTTTCCGCGATGTCAAGCGATGCCCCCGTGTTGAGCATCTCCATACAAACCAGCCTATCTGTTCCTCACTTGACAGAATGAGGCTCTTTAGCTCTGAGCACCACAGCTCTCATTCTGCAGAGCACTGATTGCTGTCAGCACATCACCACAAGAAAGACCACTTAGCACGGCTATATAGAGCCCACCGTGGCCAGATGGGTGAAAGGGAAAAGAACAAGCAAGCTGTCAACAGCATGCAGGCCGCTCTATTGTGCGGCTTTGATTAAGTGGGGAGTGGGTGGGAGAGCCACCATTTGCCAGCACCGTGTTGTTTTTTGTGGACGGGGGGCTTCATTGAGAAACAAGAGGGGCAAATCACTCAGCTTCACTCTGTTACCTCACCTCCCAAGCCATGACCGGCCCCTGTCCCATAAGCTGGAGGCCGGCCTCTTCTCGCAAATTGATTAGAGTGGGACAGCAATGGTGGGAGAGGGCTATCATAGGGCGACCCAGCCTCCCTTTGTCTACATCCAAATGGCGAGCCTTCATGCTTTATAAACAAACCTTACCCGTTTAGCCTGTTAGCTATAGCTGTCACTCCTCAGCCTTGCTCAAATGTTACCTTGAAGAGCTGCGGGATCATTGGTCACTGAAAAAATATAATTGTGTTCTCTGAATTTTGGT
Organism: Sinocyclocheilus rhinocerous; assembly: GCF_001515625.1. Classification (NCBI taxonomy): domain Eukaryota; kingdom Metazoa; phylum Chordata; class Actinopteri; order Cypriniformes; family Cyprinidae; genus Sinocyclocheilus; species Sinocyclocheilus rhinocerous. Next base: position 750,201 of record NW_015649561.1, on the reverse strand, counting down.
TTATTTGTGGTTTTTCAGTCCATGAGCTCAAGCTGAGTGCCTCTGAATGTGAATGTTGTGTTTTTCAATTGAAATGTGTTGAGAACATGTGAGTCCTGCAGGGGTTCCATTGAATCTTTCCATTCAGTTGTTTGTTCAGGACCTCTGGTGGCATTGTACATTACTGTGAATGACTCCATTAGATATGGTGCGCATGAAGTAGGAGGCCTCTCGTTTCTAGTGTGGTGGCATGTGATGTGAGAGCGAGCCGTTCACTCAGCTATTGTACAGCAGTCCTCCAGTGAAGAGCCAACACAGACTCTGTGATTTTCCCATGTCATTGATGCGCTTTGAGAACAAGAGGCCTGCTACATAGAGAACTGCTTCGGCTCTTGAAGCGCGACATTCTTACATACCAATGTGCACATACACATTATTATACAACATTATTAGTTCCAGTCTTTGAATCTGATTGGCTGCTGTGTTTGCACGCTCTAGGCTGACTGTCAATCTGTGCATTAGTGGTAGGGATTTTACAGTGACTCTTTCTACAGTTGCATTGTTACGCTAGTCAACCAGTTTGTTCAAAAACACTGATTCATTCAGGAGCAAAACAATCATTCACTTAACAGATTCGTCCAAAAACACAGATTCATTTAGCAGCGAAACAATCATTCACTCAGCAGTTTCTTTCAAAAATAATGATTCATTCAAGAGCAAAACAATCATTTACTTAACAAATTTGTTCAAAAACACAAATTCTTTCAGGAGCAAAACAATCATTCCCTCAGTAGATTTGTTCAAAAACACTGCTTCATTCAGCAGGGAAACAATCATTCCCTCAACAGATTTGTTTTAAAAAAGCACAGATTCAGAGCAAAACAATGATGCATTTGACAGGTTTGTTTAAAAACACTGATTCATTCAAGAATGAAACACCACTACTGTCTGTTGTTGCTATGTTTAGAATTATTTTTGTTGGTGGAGCAAAAATAGACAAATTAATGGCAATATTGTGTCTAAAATGGAAGTTGTTGATTATTAATTTAATGTTTATTGAATGGTCTGTTTTATAAAAACAAGTTCACATTTGCAGTTGTGCTGTTCATCTGAATATTCATAACAACAGTGGGACAACAGCACTTGCTTGTGCAGTATTTCTTCGCAAGCAAAAAATAAATAGTACTAATAGTAGTAATAGTACTTAAACACTAAATAAATAGTATTAAACTAAGATTTATAATTCGCCCTGCATCGTTTGTTCATCTATATATGATCCACCACAAGAACATATAGGATTCAGCATTCAAACATGTTTTTTTCCATTTCCTCACAGTGTATAAGTCTGGATAAGTTTGTGGGTCACATGGATGAGAATCTGATGACCCATCAGGCTCTGCACCTGCTGGGGGAGAATAAGTTCTGGGCAGGTCTGATCTTCATGGACATGTACCCCTGGACCACAGAACTGCCCCGCCATGTCAAGTTCAAGATCCGAATGGACATTGATGCAGTGGAACGCACCAACAAAATCAAAGACAGGTGAGAGGTCATCCATAATTGTGTAGGATGAAACTGCTACATTGTTCATCTGATCTAATAAGGGTTGTTCCTTATGTACCTTAGGACTGGGTGGAGACCATTAAACCACTGAAGCAGAGTCAAACTGAATCTTTTTAATATCCATCTCAATCGCCAATTTTAAAGAAACCATTTTGGCATTTAGCACGTAGGCCTACTCGTCAAAATCATAGTAAAAATGAATAATGAGGTTTTATGGTTTGAGGGACGGCAAGCAAATGTTTAAACTCTTTAAAATCTCATTTTAACTTTAATGTGATCAGGGTTGAGGGAACACTGAAGGAACATTAGATTATAAGTTCATGTCTCATCTTTCAGAGTACATGTTCTGATTCATCTTTTATATAAAAATTGATTGTGTAAGGAGAGAATAGAAGATCTTCTCTTAATTGTTCATGTAAGGTGTTACTGCTCAACACACTATTGTTAGAGCATGAGAAAGAGCAGGCTCAATCATACATCCTACGTGGAGCTCCAGTGTGCTGTGCCGTGCAAAATGACACCACTCATTACTGAGAGTCTCTCTGGAGCACAAAACATGCCTGCAGGTGTTAGTCTGGTTAGATCTCACTGTAGCCGTCCTTCTTTGACACAAGAAGACAAATATCCAAGGATTGAATCACACTGTGGGCCTGTGGGTTCATTGTGTTTTCATTATGTGGGCATAATGCAAAGTGCAGCCACTATAAACAAACAATGTGAATTGGATTACAAATTGTGATTTTTGCCACTCCTATTGAAATTGTTTGGACTAATTTTAAGCATGTTTTATGAATTGTGGAAAAACTTTTAGTATTGCAAAATTTCAGCATTATTATAAGTATGCAAGAATCTTCTTGGCTTTGACTTTTTTGTGATGCCTTCCCAGTAAAGTAGGAGGTTGAAATTTCTATACATGTCATGTCAAACAAGCCCTCCAACACTCTCTAAAGTTTCATGGTGCTGGGATATTTATATATCTCACTAACCCCCTGAAAGTACACATTTAGAGGCTTAAAGTTGCATTGACTTTTATAGACGTCTTCCCAGTGAGCTAGAAGGCTGAATTTTAAGTATGTTCATCTCAGAGCAGCCCAGTGACACTCTATAAAGTTTTATTCATCAGCTCAAGAAACATTTTGTGTTCTTGTTCTTGTTCATGTTTAAAACTTTTTGAATTAGCACCAAATAAAAGTTTCCCTCCATTTCTCTTAGGTACTGGGACCCTGGCCCAAGGGCAGACCCTGTGGAGGACCATCGCTACATTTGGGGAGGTTTTGCCTACCTGCAGGACATGATTGAACACGGAATCCTGAAGTTACACACAGGTCATGACTGGCCATTAGGGGTTTACCTGCAGCAGATGCCCTACCCCTGCTATGTGGATGACATGTGAGTGATGGCTGAAATTATGAGGCCAGAAAGTGCTAACTGACCCTATCCCATAATATCATACCTGCTTAGAGGGATAGTCCACCCAAAAATGAAAATGCTGCCATCACTTACCTTCATGTTGTTCCAAACCTGTATGCCTTTCTTTCTTCTGCAAGCACAACAGATATTTTAAAGAATGTTGGTAACCAAACACTTCCAATCCCATTGATTTCCTTTATATTTTTTTCAACATTCAGTCGAAGTCGAAGGGACCTGACACTGTTTGATTACCAACATTCTTTAAAATATCTTCTTTTATGTTCCACAGAAGAAAGAATGCCAAAAAGGTGTGTAAATGATAACAGAATTGTCATTTTTGGGCATCTTCAAGTCCATTTTAATGAAGTCAAGAAATAATCACATTTGACTCCATTCACATTATTTCATGGCATATGGTTCTCAATGAAACCTTGCAATTACGCCAATATCCAATGGAACTTTTTTGTTTTGTCCCATGTCAAGGTTCATGCTGACTCTAAACCGCTGTTTCCCCATCTTCATGGTGCTGGCCTGGATCTACTCAGTGTCCATGATTGTGAAGAGCATTGTGCTGGAGAAGGAGATGAGGCTGAAGGAGACGCTGAAGGCCATGGGCGTCTCTAATGGAGTCATCTGGCACACATGGTTCATCGACAGCTTCCTCGTGATGACCACCAGCACTGCTCTGCTGACTGCCATTATCATGGTGAGGAAGAAATGTGATGACTGATGAACCATGTCAATTGAACTTTGTCCCTCTGAGACTTTCTCAGATTTGTTGCATTGTGACCTCTGCTGGATGTATGTTGGTAGTACATATCTGTCATCTCATCGTCTCATCTGTCACTCTCCCTTACTCCTTTTTCTCTGTCAAGTATTTCTTAGAATTTGCATGGACCATATCCTGTATTTTTGGTATTGCTACCTCATTGGTAGCAATACAAAGAAAGAGAGATGTGTGACGATAAAATAATTTACACTGCAAATAAAAGAGTATCCCAATTTTTTTTGTCTTTGTCCTCAGGTAGGCAAAGTGCTAAATTACAGTGATCCCATCATCCTGTTTCTGTTTCTACTCACGTTCACTGTGGCCACTATTATGCAGTGTTTCTTGATGAGTGTGTTCTTCAATAAGGCCAACTTGGCTGCGGCTTGCAGTGGCATCATCTACTTCACCCTCTACCTCCCTCACATCCTCTGTTTCGCCTGGCAGGATCGCATTACCAAGGAAATGAAGTTAGCTGTGGTGAGTCCACTATGCTGTTCCACTTCTCTTCTGATTTATCCAATCTCAAACGCCAGTATTCAAAGTAACTGAAAACGTTATCAATTAGTGATTCTTCACCACTAGGGGGCCTCAGCAAACTTCTAAGAGGGTCTTAAGATGACTAAAAGTTTTACATTTAAATGAATCAATTATTATTATTAAGATAATCAAATTCTAATCTAAATTAAAATGTTAAAAACACATACAATAATATTTAAATAGAAATGTTTAATAGTAATAATAAATAATAAAAAGAAAACAATACAACTATTTATTTTCATTTTCAATAGCTGTTGTTTTAACTGAAGAAAAGTCACAAAATAATTGTGGTTAATTAATTTAATATATAAATTCTCCCAGTTTGAAAACAAGCAGCTTTGTCAAAATTCCTGCAGAAATATGGGAAATAGTCTATATCAGAGGAGCCTTTGAATATTGTGTATTGAGGTTCAGAACTACTGCTATTTAAGTCTTATTTCATTCAGATACTATTTACATTTGGAAAATAATTTCAGTGGTCAAAATGGCTCTTGCCTGCCGTTAATGTTTTGTGAAATGGTCCTCCTTTTCCAGAGCTTTCTGTCTCCAGTAGCCTTTGGTTTTGGGACAGAGTATCTGTCCCGCTATGAGGAACAAGGCCTGGGGCTGCAGTGGGACAATATTTGTACAAGTCCTCTAGAGGGTGATGAGTACTCCTTCTTCACTTCCATTCGCATGATGCTATTGGATGCAGTTGTCTATGCTTTTTTAGCTTGGTATCTCGATAATGTCTTTCCAGGTCAGTTTCTTTCAAATCACTGCACTAAATGTTACTAACAAGAGAAAATATGCTTTTGAATGTGTGTGTATGTGTGCTTACTTCTTTTTACCATTGGCTTTTCAGGCCAGTATGGCATCGGTCGGCCCTTTTATTTCCCACTGCAGCCCTCTTACTGGCTGAAGCCGACACCTCAACCCTCACAGATTCCAGATCCAGGTATGGTTGATTGTTTACAGCTGATATTAACATCCATCTTGTATGATTTGATCAGAAGTTTACAGAATTAAATACAGGTGTAGACAGGGCCTACATTACATTCATTTTGTGAACTCACCCACATGTCTCTGAAGGCCCTGAGAAGCGTGTGGTAAACAACGTGGAGAAGCAAAAACCATACATCAATGGAAAGCTTATTTATTCAGCTTTAAGATGATGTATACATCTCAATTTCAAATATTGACCCTTATGGCTAGTTTTGTGGTCCAGGGTCACATATTGTAAATACTCTAGTCTGGTTGCCTCAAAAATTTATATTTTATTTTATTTAATTTCACTCAGCCTGACAGTAGAGGAGCATATTCTCTTCTACTCTCTGCTGAAGGGACGTGATCGCAAGGAGGCCATGCAGGAGGTTGAGAACATGCTGGAGGACCTGGGACTGCCTCATAAACGAGATGAGGAAGCACAGAACCTCTCTGGTGGGTCTGAATGCGAACCTGACACAATAAAGTGGTAATCTGTTGTTATGGGGTCTTAATGTTTGCCTGCTGATGATCTGTGTTTTAAACAGATACTTAAAAGTAGGGGAGACAGGGGACATTAAAGTTAAGCTTCATTTTTAGGGCTGATGTGGGTTTCAAATGAAGCAATGAAGCTTTCCTTAAACATAAACATGAAAAATGTGTTTTAAATGCCAACGTTAATTTCTGAGACAACAATAGCACAATTCAACAGTGGTGTAATTGTCATGCTGCTTTATCATGCTGTAATTGTTTGTTTGTGAGAGAGTAAACATCCGGCACTAATGTCTATCAAGTCAGTGTTGTAATTGCGTTTCGACTCTCTCTATAGGGGGTATGCAGAGGAAGCTGTCTGTGGCGATGGCTTTTGTGGGTGGTTCTAAGGTGGTGATACTGGATGAGCCGACATCAGGAGTGGATCCATACTCCAGACGCTCCATTTGGGACCTGCTACTCAAATACCGCACAGGTACTGCCACCTTCTGGCCAAAGAAAACAATTTACACTCTGCAGCTGCTCATGCAATAAGATACAAAACTGATCTTCGTGTTGTTAAATATCTGTATCATTCACTTTCTCTCTCCCATGTCTCTTACACATGCACTTCATCCAGGACGCACAGTAATACTGTCGACTCATCACATGGACGAGGCAGACCTGTTGAGTGACAGAGTGGCCATCATTTCTAAAGGGAAACTACACTGCAGTGGCTCTCCTCTCTTTCTGAAGAACTGCTTTGGAGTGGGTTTCTACCTCACGCTGGTGCGTCGCATGAAAGACCAGCGCAAAAAAGAGGTGAGAGACTTCTGCGAAAGGTCACAATGTTGGTGATTAAGGCAAGACAACACAAGTGAATAAGATATATTTTAACTAATGGAAAAATCACCATACTTCCCCTGATGATTAAGCACATTAGCTGTTTTGTATTACAGTTTTCTGAAATGCTAGGTTTAAATATGCAAATAAGGCGTTATATAATTACATATGCACTCATTTGCATACATTTCCAGCACAGAAATCCATTAAAATATAGATAGAAATAAAACTGTAACTGTGTTTGCCGTTGTATGGTGCTCATGAAGTGAAGATTTCTGACTTAGTGCTTGAGAAAAAAACACAAACCCTTTAAAAATATGTATTGCAATTGAAATCTACTGACACAAATAGATAAAGTGCAATAAAATAACTTTAATGTGTATTTTGTATGTTTTCCACTAGTCTGAACGAACACATGTTAAGGAAGCAAAATGCACAAGCAACACTTCATGCATTGAAAAACAATGGTTTTGTCTGTAGTGTCTTACCTTAAGAATAAAGTGCGCACATGCTTTTATCTAGTTTGTAGTATTTTTATGTATGGTATTTACAATCCACAGCTTTGCTTTGAATGTGCTCGTTGCTTTGTCTGTCAGGATCTTGATACCATTGTTACTATAGCACACAGACACTGAATTATAGTGTTTATATGGACAAGACAGGTTTTAGTCCTGCTTGCAACACAGCATTTTAATAAAGTTTGCCACAAACTGGTTGCACAGTTGCTGCAGACATGAATCGTATCTCACAACTTGATTATCATGTGCCATTTTACACCACATTTACTATTTTCACTTGGTAAATGATAAAAAAAGCCACAAAAAAAAAAAAACGTTAAAATTGGCATGAAACGAACAACAATCATCCTTTCTTCTCTATTGTCCAATTGCAGTGTACAGTATATTCAAGTGAAACATGCATAGATAGATCTATAGTAAATCTATGATAAATTTATAATAAATACTGCAACATTCCATAAAAATAAGGGTGGGAGTTGTTTGTTAATTTAGATTTTATGATGTCTATAAAGCTACCAAAAAAACAGCTTAACAACTGCATACTTTTGTATTGGCAAACACTACAGACCTACAGTAGGTCTATCTAATACAAGAAGAGGCAAACCCCCAAAAATATCATTTAAAAGCTTGGAAGTGCGATTTGATTGTGTCCTATAAGAGTTCTTTGACTGTGCTCTTCAGAATGAGTGTGACTGTGCATCTGAGTGCTCCTGCACCTGCTCCACTTGCACCAGATATAAAGAGGAAAGTCATGCATTACAACCTGAGAGAATACTGGACGGTCAGTGTACTTACAACTCAACATATACAGTGATACAACAGCCACTTTAGTCTCATTTCTTCAAAAACAAATCTTTTTTGCTATCTCATTACACAGGGAACGTTGAGAGCATCACTACTCTGATTCATCACCATGTACCTGAGGCGAAGCTGATTGAAATGATTGGTCAAGAGATGACCTATCTGCTGCCAAACAAAGGTTTTAAATATCGTGCATACGCAAGCCTTTTCCGCGAACTGGAGGAAACGTTGGGTGACATGGGCCTCAGTAGCTTTGGCATATCTGACACCTCACTAGAGGAGGTTAGACAACATTTCATGCATTATGCTAGCAACCATTACTATCAGTGATACCTGTCAATAGACTTGTTGTAGAATGTTTGTGTTAGTCATTTATGGATATTAGCAGCATGTATGCATTTTTAGTGTAAGTACGAATCTGTTGCAGTCAGTTGTGACCAGTGTTGTTTTTAACTTACACTATTAACTTTTTGTTGTTGTTGTTAACTGAAATAAAGCTGTATAACTATTATCCGTATTAATTAGTTGTATTATAAATATTAGATTCATATTAAGAGATAAAACTTAAACTTTAAAAACAATGTTTCTTTGGCAACTAGGTGGAATAAAATTGTTGAGTAAGTTGAAACTAAAATTTAAATTTAAATAAGCGAAATTGAAATATTTACAAAAAAAGTTCAATAAAATGACGAAAACACATAACAAAATTATAAAAAAATAGAAGCTAATTCAAAATATTAATAAATACTATAACAGTATATAAATAAAATAACACTGGTTGTTACTGTGCAGAGTTGTATAGATACAGTAAGTGTGTGCTCACTGATGTTTTAAGAAATTGTGTTGTGTATATCTAGATCTTTCTGAAAGTTACAGCAGATGGAGAAGCAGCCAACAGCTCTGTCACACCAGGTGAATATCCTCATATTACTTATATTTACAGTCATAATTACAGACATGTATCTCATAAGTACATTTTTTTTTATTTTATCCTGTACTTTTAATAAACCAATAGTTTATAACACTGTTTGACTGTGTGGTCGCCTACTCCCTCAGAGCAATGGATGCTACAACAGAGGAAAGACAGGGAGGCTGCGAGTAATGTTGAAGGTGAATCGAGATCCCAGATCTCAGCTTTGCTTAGCGCTCATGCTAAGAAGCTAACAGGGCGCTATGAAGGATTTGATTGAGGTGCTGTGCTTTATGTAGAGCTAAAGCTTTTGGCAGATACCAGACCAGCCTAGACTAGTGTAAATTTCCATGATGGCCCAGGCTGGTTTTGTGCTGATTAGTGCTGGTGAACCAGTCAATCATGCTGGTTGATTGGCTGAAAATGTTCCTGGTTAAGCTAGTAAAGCAATAAGGTCTTGCTTGTTAAAGAAACAAATGCAGTCTTGCTGGTTTAAAAATTTGTGCTGGTCAATTGTCAATGGTTAATTAGCCAGGTGAGGACAAACCAGCAGCCTAAATATAATGCTTTGGACCAGTTATGCATTTTTTTTACCAAAGGTCTAATAATGTTACATCCATATCTGGTCTGGTTTACAGATGCTAATGGTGTAAACCCACTGGAGTCTGACAACAGTGCTGGCAGAGCCTCCAGGCAGGTTAAAGGCTTTAGTCTGGTGCTCAAGCAGTTCCATGCTCTTGTGGTCAAGAGATTTCACCATGCCGCACGCAGCCACAAAGATTTTCTTGCACAGGTAAGGTGACATTTACATGTGAACACTGTTCATTCATGTTCAAGGGATAGTTCAATCAAAAATCTTTCTGTCATCATCTACCCATCCTCATGTCGTTCCAAACCTGTATGACTGTCTCTTCTGTGGAACATAAAAGTACAAATTTGTAAAAAAAAAAGTCCTGACCACTTATTTTCTTAAAACAAGTAGCCAGTAAGCAGATGTTTTCTTTACATTTGGCTTTTTTTGTAGATTGTTTTGCCAGCCAGTTTTGTCCTTATTGCTTTGGTCTTCACTATGATTGTCCCACCATTTGGAGAGTATCCCAGTCTGACCCTCACTCCGTGGATGTATGGACCGCAGTTTACCTTCATCAGGTGAAAGTTGTTCTCAGAATCTGACCCATAGTCTGTATGTTTTCATGGGAGTTGTGATTGAAATCCTTACTGTTCTTCTGTGACCCAGTAATGAGCAGCCATCACATCCAAAGATGAGGCACTTCATACAGACATTGCTGAAGGAGCCTGGCATGGGAACACGCTGCATGGCAAATCAGCCTTTGGAGTGAGTTTTTTTTTTCCTGTACTTCTTGGTGTCAAATCAGTGTTTGTAATGTGATATTGTGTTGGAGCAGGCTGGTTTAGTTCTTAGCTAAGAACTCTTTATTGACAGATTTAAAATAGTAGACAGACACTGTTGGACTCTTGTAAATGTGAATATGTGTGCACAGGAGCCTCTTTACCTGCCTAAACACAACTTCTGATTGGGAAGTTCCTCCAGTTTCTCCTGAGGTTGAAAACATCTTATTGAGTCCCGAGTGGGATACAAGAAACCCCTCCCCTTCCTGTGAGTGCAGCACTGATACAAAGCTCACCATGCTGCCCGTCTGTCCGGATGGAGCTGGAGGATTGCCGCCACGCCAGGTCAGGATCTAAGATAGAACTGTAATACTTTAATAGTGATTATGAAGATCGGGGAAGTGGGTTTAGTGATATTTCTTTATTGCTCTGATGTAGAGAAAAGAGCCAACAGGGGACATTTTGCTCGACATGACAAACAAAAACATCTCTGACTACTTAGTGAAGACTTACCCCAAACTCATCAAGACTGAGTGAGCTGTTATAAAAGCAACAATGTGTTAGTAGTATCACTATTCATTTCATTTTATATAATGACTGCTGTTTTTCCTCATATGTAGCTTGAAGAGCAAATATTGGGTGAATGAACAAAGGTAAGGTTTCCGTTTTTTTTTATTTAGTTTTATGTTTGATGTGATTGCTGATATGAAATATTTGAGCAGTTGTCATTTTTAACATAGCCGTTGAAAGCTCACATCAATTTCTTTCTGCATAATGTCTCAAGATTTCAATTAATTTAAGTCAAAAAAGGAAGTTGTCTTTTTTTGTGTGACATGCTAATTTTTTAGCTCATTTTTCTGTAATTACGCATTTATTATGCAATTATGCATTTTTGAAAATTGAAATTTTTACTTTTAAGTGTGGTATTGCATGATCGTTTAGAATGAATTAGTAGAGGCACAGTACAAACAGATTAAAAGAGATGGATAACCAGTCACAAAACCTAAATGAGACTATTTCCCCTAAAAAAAGTCTCATTCAATTGTATCCTAAAATGCAATGTTAGACGTGTTATACATCTGCGTTTACAACAAAAATACACTTGATTAAATCTGTTTTTTCTCCACAGGTATGGTGGTCTCTCTGTTGGTGGACAACTGCCGATTCTTGACGTTGATCCAGAGGAGATTCGGGCTGTTTTTTCCCAGCTTGGACGGATGATGAATATTACAGGGGTATGATATTGTGTATACTACACATAAACGATCATGAGATTTTGATAAGAGGCATTTAAATATATTACTTTCTATTCTGCTTGCATAACATATGCACTGTTGAATGATTGCTTATCTTATCCTTAGGGCCCCTATTCAAAGTCAGTAATGAATGAATTAGAAACATTCTTGCATTACATGGAGAGTGAGTACAATGTAAAGGTATGTTAAACCATCTATTTAAAAATACTGTAGTTTGAAAACGTAAGCATGTCTTACAAATGTGTAAATGCCACTGCATTTTATAAAACTATCAAATTCTTAACTTTTTGCTCCCTTGTCACAGGTGTGGTATAATAACAAAGGCTGGCATGCCATGGTCTCCTTCATGAATGTAGCAAACAATGCCATTCTCCGTGCTTACCTGCCGCCTCACGCCAATCCATCAGAGTACGGCATTACTGCCATCAATCACCCGCTCAACCTCACCAAAGAGCAGCTCTCAGAGGTCACTGTGTGAGTGTCAGTTGACACATAGAAAGGTTTTTGACGAATAGGCCCAGTTTACATCATCTTCCTTGAATGTCCAACATGTTTCGTTATTCTAATCACTTGTCAATCAATCAAAAAGTACATTCACATTGGTGTTGGTAAGATTTTTTAAATCTTTTTGAAAGGGGTCTCTTATCATCACCAAAGCTGCATTTATTTAATCAAAAATACATAAAATTATTTTGTGAATTATTATTACAATTTATATTTTTATATAATTTATGTATTTTAAAATGTTTTTTTTGCAACATTATACATATCTTTATTGTCTTTAAAAAAAAAAAATCAATTTAATGCACCCTTGCTGAATAAGAGTATTAATTTCTATTACAAAAATCAATCTTACTGACCCCAAAATTTTGAACAGTAAAGTATGTAGTCAGGAAATCAGAAACCCCAAAATCTGATAAAACATTGCTTCAATTGTTTTCATACATAAATATAAATACTAAACAAGTGTATGGATAACGTTTTTAAGAATAACATAAAGTCTTGTAGTGAGTAAAATGCTGCTTTTCCTTTTGGACAGTCTCACCACATCAGTGGATGCAGTGGTGGCCATTTGCGTCATCTTTGCCATGTCCTTCATCCCAGCCAGCTTCATCCTCTACCTCATTCAGGAACGTGTCACCAAGGCCAAGCATCTGCAGTTTGTTAGTGGAGTCAGCCCTCTGGTCTACTGGGTCGCCAACTTTTTCTGGGACATGGTGAGATTCATCAGCATTGTGTGTTAACAAGGACAGTTCTGAGAAATGTCAGTCATTAGTCATTGCAAAGTGTGTTTGGATTACCGCTTGATTGCTCACATCCCTTTTGTTTGTTTGTGCCAGATGAACTACTCTGTCAGCACAGCAGTGGTTGTGGGAATTTTCGTGGCTTTTGATAAGAAATGCTACACATCACCGACCAATCTGCCAGCGCTGGTCGCTTTGCTTTGTCTCTATGGGTCAGTCAGTGACTTATGTAGGTTCAGACTCATTTGAAGAAAATCAGCTAAGCACAACAGTGATTTTTCTTTCACTCTTCTCTATGCAGGTGGTCAGTGACGCCCATGATGTACCCCATGTCCTACATGTTCAATGTCCCCAGCACGGCATATGTGTCCCTCTCCTGCATCAACCTTTTCATTGGTATCAACAGTAGCGCCATCACCTTCATCTTAGAGCTCTTTGAAAACAACAGGGTATTTTTTTAATGTCAGTTTTTGTTATAATTTAAATGATACATTATAATTTAGTACCTTTTAGTCTCAGTAATGCTTTAAAGTTACACAGAAAAAAAATTTTTTTGCGTAAAAGTCCATGTTTACCGATAAAGTAACAATTGTCTGGTTCCTTATTTTGTAGTAATTGCTTGTGTTTTTTCTTCACAAATGCTTCAGTCTCTGCTAATGTTTAATGAGGTGTTGAAGAAGATGTTACTGGTCTTCCCTCATTTCTGTCTCGGTCGAGGTCTCATTGATATGGCCATGAACCAGGCCGTGACTGATGTCTATGCCCGATTTGGTAAGTTTATCTATTAACAGTGTTGGGCAGTAACGCATTACTTAGTAACGCATTACTGTAATTTGATTACTATTTTAGTAACGGAGTAATTTAACCAGTTATAATTTTCAAAATAGTAATTAGAGTATTACTAACATAGAGTATTAGAGTATTACTAACAAGCCGAGGTCTCTATACGTTACTGCCGCATTACATTGCTGGCAGAATGCAGTGTTTAATAATCTAGATTGTAAAAAGGATGTAGCACACGCACTGTCGAGTCAAGTGCCAGTGGATTAGAGACCTGCTCCCGTGAGACCCACGCAACAGCAGCGCGGCGCGGGAGAAGATGGGCGAGTGCTGGTGCGGGCGGGTACAGACACTCGTGTGCGTGCGGGATGCGGGAGAATAAAATGATTCACGGGACTCCCGCAAAATAGAAATATCTAGACATAAAATATCTAAAACAAGTGATTACTTTTAAAAGAAGTAATCCGTAATTTGATTACATTTTCAGAGTAACTTGCCCAACACTGTCTATTAACAATACGTAATAATGAAACAACAGTTGTTGTCATGCCTGTTCAAATTGACATAATGTTATTTCCTCAGATTTTTGAAAGTGGATTTGAATGCAATTTCTAAAAATAATCCAGTCCATCTCTAAAAAAAATTAAGCATGTGTATAAAAAGTGTATGTCTAAAATTCTGCGGCAGAAAACATATATTCACTTGTCTAAATCCAATTGAACTGCATCTTCTCGCCTCAAAATTCGTAGATTAGTGACCCTGGACCACAAAACCAGTCATAAGGGTCAGTTTTCGTAATCGATTTGATCTGAAAAAAAAAAAATCTGAAAATCGATTTGATCTGAAAGCTGAATAAATAAGCTTTCCATGGATGTATGGTTAGGATAGGACAATATTTGGCTGAGATACAACTATTTGAATATCTGGAATCTGAGGGTGCAAAAAAATCTAAATATTGAGAAAATCGCCTTTAAAGTTGTCCAAATGAAGTTCTTAGCAATGCATATTACTAATTAAAAATTAAGTTTTAATATATTTACAGTAGATATTTACAAAATATCTTAATGGGACATGATCTTTACTTAATATCCTAATGATTTTTGGCATAAAAGAAAAATCAATAATTTTGACCCATACAATGTATTGTTGGCTATTGCTACAAATATACCCCAGCGACTTAAGACTGGATTTGTGCTCCAGGGTCACATTATTCTCATGTGAAACACAAACAAAAAATGTCACAGTCTCATCCTGTTGTTTATATCATATTATATCATATCATATCATCACTAAGGCTGCATTTATTTGATCAATAATACAGTAAAACCAGTAAAATAGTGAAGTATCATTACAATTTGAAATAACTGTTTGCTATTTGAATATATTGTGATGCAAAGCTGAATTTTCAGCAGCCATTACTTTAGTCTTCAGTGTCACATGATCCTTTGGTGATTTGGTGCTCAAATAACATTTCTTATTACTATCAATGTTGAAAACATTTGTACATTTTTTCAGGAATATTTGATGATTTGAAGTTCAAAAGAGTAGCATTTATTTGAAACAGTAACGCCTTTTGTAAAGACTTCCACTTTTGATTAATTTTGTGTGTCCTTGCTGAATAAAAGTATTAATGTCTAAATGCCTTAATGTATAATGTATTACAAAGGTATTCATAATGTGTGTTGTAATGCATTATATCTTTTTATTAATAATTGTAACCAAAGTTGCATTATATATTGATAATATAATGTGTTCACCATGTGTTTTAATGCATTGTACTTTCTAAATGTTTAACAATCAATAAGTAATGCATTACATAACGCCTTTTGTAAAGACTTCCACTTTTGATTAATTTTGTGTGTCCTTGCTGAATAAAAGTATTAATGTCTAAATGCCTTAATGTATAATGTATTACAAAGGTATTCATAATGTGTGTTGTAATGCATTATATCTTTTTATTAATAATTGTAACCAAAGTTGCATTATATATTGATAATATAATGTGTTCACCATGTGTTTTAATGCATTGTACTTTCTAAATGTTTAACAGTCAATAAGTAATGCATTACAAGGTGCATTACAAGACCAAACTAATTTAAATTAAATTAAAAACTACTTTTATAATGCAATATATATAAAGGCTTTATACCTAAAGTGTTACCAGAAATCTTTCTGACCTGGTAGTGTTAATAATATTAAACAAAAATTGCTAAATAACACTGCTAATATGGAGAACTATGGTAACAAGTGAGGCAGAACTGCCACTGGTGACTCCACAAAAGTAGAATTGCATGATGCAATTTGGATGTTTAATCTTGTGATGATAAGACAACTGTCCTTACAATAAATTCTGTTTTGGCACAGGGGAGGAGTTTTCCATGGATCCATTCAGATGGAACTTTGTGGGGAAGAATCTCTTCTGTATGGCTGTGGAGGGTTTTGTCTATTTCATCTTTAATCTGCTCATCCAGTACAATTTTTTTCTTGATCACTGGTGAGGACAAAAAGACATTCATATTATGTGAGATTCTGCTCAGTTTCATGTCATGTATGTCCAGATTTTTACTCTACAGCTGCAAAAAAGAAAAAAACATTAAAAATGTTACCTTTGATCTGTTTAATATTTAATTGCTATTCTTTGTTTTTTCCATACTGTATCTTAAAACAGCATATGATGGTAACTATTATTTCTGTCTATTATTTGTGTAGGGTGTCAGACTATGGGAAGAGTCCAGTTAAAGATGAAGATGATGATGTAGCTCAGGAGAGAGAGCGCATTTATAAAGGAGGAAACAAGAATGACATCCTTCTAATCCGAGACTTGTCAAAAGTAAGTGGCCAGACCAAAGGCACTTCGCACCGGAGGAACATTTTCATAGCTCCTAGAACTACGCGGTGCGAAAGCGCCTCAAGTGACTAAGATAAAAAGCATCCATTTTATATTTTGTAAGCTATGTCAGAGTTTAACTTGTAGCGTTTTTAATTACCATTATTGCCGTGCTAAAGAGTACAGTCTCATCTTAGACATACAGGCGCAGAAAACGACCAGCAGTGGACAAAATCTGTGTAGGAGTTCCAGCAGGAGAGGTATCACGAAAATACTTTTTATGTGTTTCATTTCTAAGCCATACTGTTGCTCCAATTGAAATGAATGACCGAACAGTAATGTGGGAATCAACTTAAATGTTTTCTGCAGTGCTTTGGGCTTCTTGGTGTAAATGGTGCAGGTAAAACCACAACCTTTAAAATGCTGACCGGAGACACGGATGTGACATCAGGGGAGGCGTCAGTAGCTGGATACAGGTAATATATAAACTATAAAGAGTTGTGTATCTGCATTGGATGCACATGCTAAACATGAACTGTGCTTTTCTTCAGTATTCTCACCAATATCCTGGATGTGCACCAGAATATGGGCTACTGCCCTCAGTTTGACGCCATAGACGAGCTGCTGACGGGAAGGGAGCACCTGTACCTGTACGCTCGCCTCCGTGGGATCCCTGAATCTGAGATTAGCAGAGTAAGTCTCACAGCCAAACACCTCATTCACCTTGGTCAAATCAATTTTCAATCTGACTTAAAGGAATAGTTCACTCTAAAATGAAAGTTTGATGAAAACGGACTCACCTCAGGTCATCCAAGATGTAGAGGAGTTTGTCTCTTCATCAGAACAGATTTGGAGACATTTGCATTACATCACTCGCTCATCCTCCGCAGTGAATGGGTGCCGTCGAATTGAGAGTCCAAACAGCTTATAAACAATCACAAGAATCCACAAGTAATCCACACGACTCCAGTCCATCAAGTTATGTGTTGGGAACTGAAAAGCTGTGTGTTTATAAGAAACATCCATCATTTTAACTTTAAATCATCACTTAAACCTAGCCAAAATATGAGTCTATAAACTATAATAATAATGCTTCCTCCATTGATAAAGTCCATCCCGTGTTGTCCGCTCACATCAAAATCTTGTTTACACAGCTTCACTATCACTTCACTGTCACTTCACAAGACAAATATTGATGGACTGAAGTTGTGTGGATTACTTGTCAATTATTGTGATGTTTTTATCAGCTATTTGGACTCTCATTCTGACGGCACCCATTAACACACTCCACACCATCATCTCAGACCACGATTTCCACCGAGGGGGACCAAAAGCAACAATATGCACCAAGGCCCTAACTATGCCAGTGGTGAGCAAGTGATGTAATGCTAAATTTCTCCAAATTGGTTCTGATAAAGAAACAAACTCATCTACATTTTGAATTAAGTACATTTTCAATTCTGGGTGAATTATTCCTTTATAGGTTGCCTATGGTGTATTCTAACTACACGGGGGACTGCGTCCCATCCAAGAAGACACTATCATTGCCTTACCACTTCCAAAGTGTGTGCTAGATTCCTTAGCTGTGCAGCATCAAGCACCAAGTTATTTTTTTTTCAGTAATAAGATTTATTAGCAGCAGGCAGGGAGTTGCTTCAGACACATCAGAGCAACTCCCTGACAAGAAAAATACACACACTTTTATACCTTGATGATCATGTTTAAAATAACCAAGTTGCATAAGGCTTGCACATGCTTTACAGTGTTCCACAGGTTACACTCATACCGGCCTTGCTTGCAGCTGACAGTTTTCCCAGTTTAATCACTTTAGAGTCCATTTAGAGTCTGTTTAATCTTGTGATGATAAGCATACAGTTGGTGCATGGCCTTAGCATGGCAACTGGAATTATAAAACATACTCATTCCAGTTGTTTCTGAGGCCCGTTATTTAAAAGTATCCTTGACCTTCCTAGAAGCATAAGCATGCTCAGGACATACTGTCATTTCAGGTTACAACATAAGCATATTATTTTGAGAGCATAAAATCCTAATAAACCTTATAACAATTCCATTAAAAAAAACAACAACAATTCACTCTTCAACAAAAAAGTTCCACCACAACACACGTCAGACAATAGTACACAACCTTAGGTTAATTCCATGATAAGCATTCTGTTACAGTCTTTATTATTGTGTACTGATTGTATGTTTTCTGTAGGTGGCCGAGTGGGGGATTCAGAAGCTGGGTCTGTCTGAATATGCAGGAAACTGTGCTGGTACCTACAGCGGGGGCAACAAGAGGAAACTGTCTACTGCTATTGCTATGATTGGCTGTCCTCCTCTAGTGCTCCTGGTATGTTTTTCCTAAGCGTTCTCAGTGTCATCGTGCAAAACAAAAACATTGGTGTAATTTAACTCCCTAAATGGATATAGGATGAGCCCACCACAGGAATGGACCCTCACTCCCGTCGCTTCCTGTGGACCGCCATTCTGAGTATCATCCGTGATGGGAGGGCAGTCGTTTTGACGTCTCACAGGCAAGAATTTAAAATTAACGCTGGGTTTCCCAAACAGGGTTTACGGACCATTTGGTGTTTTTGAATGAAACAATTGATGAAACATTAACATTTTAACATTAAAATCCACAAATGGGACTGCACAATTAATCAAAATAAAACTGAAATAGTGATAATGTTCTTTTTAGCAGCATCATATGACCCCTTTAAATAACAATTTTCGAATAAAAGGTTGCTATATAAAAATTAGTAGAGCGTCAGAATGTTTATTTACATGCACACGGCTTGTAATGTAGTGTTTTTAGAGTGGCTTGGTTCATAGTAAATAAAAGTAAATCAGTTGCAATGTGAGACATTTACATATCAAATGTCATATCACAGTTCAAATTCGCAATCACCAAATAATCACACATTATACTTTTTTGGCATAGTCGTGCAGCCCGAAAATATTTTAAAAATAATTTTCAAATATCTAAATAAAACACTTACTAAAAATATTATTTTGTTTACTTGCATGTCATGTGACCATTAACCAACACAAGAGAACTGTAAACATCATGCAAATGTGTTGTTAAATTATTGAAATATTAACTTAAAATCTCAGGGGGTACGTCACGTAATATATTTTATGTCTAAGTGGTTTGGCTGACAAAAAAGTTTGGGAACCCCTGTGTGAATGCTATAACATTCATAATTTGTTGCTTAGTGACTTAAATGTCCCCTGAAATGCTTAGAAACACACAGCGTTACTCTGTGTTAACGTCATTTTAACTGAAACAGGAAGACAGGGCGGGACATATCAAGCAGTCAAAAAAATCGTTGAGCCGTTTTGGCGGAAGTGACTAACTGCAAGCTTTGAATGCTTATATCTTCTAAATGCGAATTTTGTCACTGTTTTGGAGCACACTGCCTTATAGATAACCTTAAGACTAACATATTGATACTAACACCCAAAAAACTTTAATTTTGATTTCATGGGGACTTATATCTCAAGCTGATGCTAAAATGATTTTTTTAAAATAAATAATTATTTATTTTAAATAATTAATCATTATTATTTAAGTAAAATAATTTAAATAAATAAAAAAATGTTTTGTTTTTTTTTGCATTTACAGTATGGAAGAGTGTGAAGCTCTTTGTACTCGCTTGGCCATCATGGTCAACGGGACATTTAAGTGTCTGGGCACAATCCAGCATCTGAAATACAAGTGAGTATGTTCTTTTGGAAAGTCTTACAATTTTAAGTCAAGTATGTCATTTCCATATTATCACAAATCAACTAAATTGTTTTTCCAGCCTTAAATTCTTAACCTTGAAAGGTGATATGCAAAACAACGTTAATCCGTGAAATGGTCAACAATACAAGCGCATGCTTAGTTTTACATGTATTGTGCATATTGATTGTGCTTGTGGACAGGTTTGGAGGTGGCTATGTAGTCACGATGAAGATCAAAGCTGAAAAAGCAGGCATGCCTCCTGACCTGATCCCGGCCGAGTCCTTTATGGAAAGCAGCTTCCCAGGATGTCTACAACGAGAGAAACACTACAACACTTTACAATATGAAATCGCCGCTGCCTCACTGGCGCGAGTCTTCCAGCTGGTGTTGACCAACAAGGAGAGACTGAACATTGAGGACTACTCTGTGTCTCAGACCACATTAGACCAGGTAACTTCATCATCGAGTCATTACCAGCTGCGATGTGTAAAGCTTCAAGCAACAAATCTCTTTCACGTCAGTCCATACCAGCTGTCAGCAGCATGTTAAGACTTTAAGTTATTTTAGCATTTCACTTTTACTGCAGACAAGAAAAATAGCTTGATGCTGTAAAATCGACATGCTGTGCTCTAGGGACCTTCCGTTAGAAATGAATTATTAGTTGCTGAGATTGAATTCGATTTGCTCAGCAGATGTGACTGACAGGACTAACAGCTCATCTGTTTTGCTGCCTTACAGGTGTTTGTGAGTTTTGCCAAGCAGCAGTCAGGAGAAGATGTTGCTCAGCTCAGAGCATCAGTGCCGAGGCGAGACACAAAGGTCTCACCGCTACGAAGAGTTGCGATGAAAAACAGTTAAGATGAACTCTAATGCTTCAAAAGGACTCATGGCTGACGACACATTACACCATGTTGTTTATGAAGTTCCTAAAGCCTTTTATTTATGTATTTATACACAAAACCTATTTGAAGTTGTACAAATGTCATAGATTTTTTTTTCATAATATATAACATTTTTTAACATCTGCCCTCAGTCTACAGCACTCTGAGCCAAAGGTCAATCTCCACCCACTGAAAGAAAAAAACCTCCACAGATTAAAGTAATAGTCTACTCAAAAATGAAAATTCAGTTTTGTTTTTTTTGAGCATCTTGCTTTGGAACATACGATATTGTGAATAATGTTAGTAAACAAACAGTTTTGGTTCACACTGACTTCCATTATATGAATAAAAATACAATGGAAGTCAAATGGAACCAAAACTGTTTGGTTACTAACATTTTTCACAATATATTATTTTGGGCAGAAATAGGCTTGAAAAGGCATGAGTGTGAGTAAATGATTTTTGTGTGAACTATCCTTTTAAAGTAGTTGTATAAAATGCTTATAAATATAGAATTTCCACACACAAAATTACTTTTTGGTTTCCATGCTATTTAAATTGTATTTATTATATTTATACATTTGTAAATATTAGTGTTTTTCTTTCTTGCAGTTGCAGTTTTTTTTTGTTGTTCAAATCTTTCAAATGCTAAATTATTCCATCAAATTATTTCAAATTATTCCATCAAAGTTACTTTTTATTATTACTCTTTCTCAGGGTCAGCTGGCTGGCGCTCACTTTGTAGCATTATGCTTGGCTTGCAGGTGTTTTTTTTAGGTATTTTTTGCATGCAGTAAATACACAGTGATGAAGTAATTATGGCATTTATCAACAGACTAACTTGACCATGTGAACCAGGTAAACCTTGTCCTCATGGTGTAGACAGTGAAAATCAGTAAAACTATGTTTCTGTTTTGGGGAATGAAGAGGTTCAATTGTCATTATAAACTGCATTATTGCATATTAAATCTATTTACTGATGAATACATTAATACATTAAAACACTATTCTATAAGATTGTTATTTTACCATGTCTTGAAGATACTGACATTTGGAAACTGATGATCACTTATTTCTGGGAAATAAAATCTTCAGTAACATTTTATTTATGACACAAACACTCAGATATGTTCTGCAAAATGTTTTTATGGAATACAAAAATGAACAATCAACATCAATAAAACAGTATCACACTCTACACCATGTTTTCTTCTTGGTGGTCTGTATAATTTAGCAAAATAATACACCTTCCGCTAAAACACCTCTTTTTGCAAAACGTTTCTGTTAGTATATCTTCCTCAAACTTGCAGTACAACCTCAGTCTGTTCTCAGTAAGCCTCTCTTCATAATTAATGTAATTACTACACTCTAAAAAAAATGCTGGGTTAAATACAACCCAATAGCTGGGTTTGTCTTTGTGAACCCGTGAATCATGCAGGTTCATTGAGGTTTTTACCTGACATCGGATCAGTTTTTTCCAATTCATTCCATTTTTAATAAGTCAGTTGTGTATTTAAAACCCTTGTGCGACCTTTTGGACATTTTTGTCCTTTTCAGTTTTTTTTATTTTTTTTTTTATAATTTTACCTGTGTTATTGCCAACTGCATACATTTTGGCACAGGTGTGTATTTTTATTGGAATTTTACTATTTCACCCTCATTTCCTTAAATAAATCTCTTTGCACTAGCTTCACAAAATAGTTCCTCTCAGGATCTTAAGGACAAAAATGTCCCCATTGAAACCCATTAAAACTGCTATTTTTAATCGCTGTGCCATTTAACTGTAAAATGATGCAATTTTTGTAGGCTTTCATTCTGTTGGCAGATTTTTTTCAGGTTTGGCCTGTAAAGCAAATACTCGCTTTATTCCTGTTTTCTGCTTCTGCGTATTATAGAGCCAACTGGATAAATAATGCAGCTAAAATTGTTGGTGTTTTGGTATGGATGTCAGAGTGTGGTTTGTATGTGTGTCATAAAAAAAATGTGTGTGTGTGTGCTTGTAATATTTGAGAGAGAAAAACTCTACTGTACTGCAAATCACAAATCCAACCACTGTGTGCACCTGCGGAATTTTGCTGGCATCTAATGGGGATAATTTGGTACTGCGCCCAAACAAAATCTTACTGAAAGCTCATTTTTTGAGATATCAACCTCAAATTTGGAACACAACTTGTTTAGATTTATGGCTTTGAATTTCTAGCAGGTTTAGAGTTCAACATGTTTCATAAAATATATATATTTTATATAAAATATTGTTCATAACTCATTTTCATAGACTTAAACCTCTATAACTTTTTTTTGGTATCACTTTTTAAACTTTTTTTTACTTCAACAATAATCTGCCATGGGTCTTCTTTAAAATGAGACCAAACCTTAGTCTGTGCTCCCAAGCTTCAAATTTTTATGACAGTTTTTTGACATGGACATTTTTGTCCACTATGGACCTATGTGTAACTTTTTTTAATTGACGCACAAGGGTTAAAAGGAAGAATAGTTACTCTCTTATTGGCCTGTTAAGGCAAGATCTCTGTAAAACAAACAAAACAAGTGCTGCTGTTTTTCGCTTACTATACAGTAGGCCCTAGGAAAGTATGTGATTTCAGATGCAGCCTTGGACACTTTACTGTAGTGTGCTGAGGACGGTGTGTGATGGAATACTGTCTACCTGGAACACACTGTGTCATGACTGTGAAGCTGATCCATGATCCCACCTGGAAACAAACACAGATTTCCAATTTGACATCACTACACAAAACACAAATCGCAGGGATACTTCATCCAGAAACGTTTCACATGCTGAGATACATGTGCTCTCCACAGGTGTGGACACAACCTCAGACATTCCAAATGTCTCATTTACTGCTTTTTTTGACATGAAACAAGGTTATTTTGTAAACTTCACAAACCTCATATGTGTAGTTTGGGCAGGACACGAAGAAAAAAGCCACGTGAATGGATTATTTGTGGGATAAGGAATCTCTGTAGGCCTGGACCCTGTCGATGTGTTGAGAAGAGCATACGGTTATGTGGTAATAAAAATATCTAATATAGCTAAGAGCTAAGGATTCTGTCAGGAGAATGCATAGTCTCTGAAGAAGGTATTAATGTGACAGATAATTTTACTTCGATAATTTTAAAGGACTCCCACACAGTCCTTTATGTAAGGAACAAAGAAATGGTAATTAATCACCATCACTAGGTTTCATTGTCTGTCTTGATCGGTCATGTTTACGCCCACACAACTACAGAGATGAATCTTTATTAGGACTCACCATTACAGCTGATTCGATTCAAAATCAGATGAACTGAGAAATTTCCAAATTCACAGACCTGAATAAAATGAACAAAGAGATGATGAAGAAAAACAGCTATGTAAAATGAAAGCTACACTATGTAACATCTGGTCCTCTATCGGTTAAAAAATAAAATAATGCGGAATAACAATATTACTGTTCATTGAACCACTGTGAACATGGATTATTGACATCTTATCAGAGTGGATGATCACACAAATAAGTTTTTTTCTTGTTTGTTGTCACAATAAACTTTCTGCTACTGATGGGCACTTTCGAAACACCCCGTGTGCGTCAAAACTTTTGCAAACCATTTTTGTCCCCGCAAACCTCTGATTCAAAGTTCATATATAAACTTCCAAAGCCACGAGATTTTGTCTTAGTTAAATCATTGTTTAGAAATGCTGTGAAATTTCAGTGATTCACCATTGTGAACCCATGAACCTTTACCTGATCTTAGATCAGTTTTATAAATGTGTAGACATTTGTCATGACACATTTGTATAATAAAAATGAAGCATTAAAAGTTTCTTATTGGCCTGACTGTCCAAGGGTATTAAATGATTGGTCAGGGGCAGATTTAGTGATTTGGGGGCCCCAGGCAAAATACAGTATATGAATGGGGCCCTATGTATGTGCACACATTTACAAATTTAGCCTTGAGGTTCCTTTTTTGTTGTGATGGTGCCCCACAGTTGTGTCCAATGTTTCTACATTTTTCATGTACATGTTATAATGGCTTTCTTTCATGTTGTAGACCACGAAATAGCAATTGATTTACAGTTTTCACAAAAACTAAATAAATTATAAAATAATAAACCTCACAATTGAGCCTTTAAACCATTTTTTAAGAAAAGAGAGTCGGAAGTATAAATTATGATATTCATTTAAAACAGGGTTAAGATGGTGGATTTTCGCCTTGGTCTGAACAAAAACTACAGACGGGATTATTGAAAATGTACATTGATTCTCTGCCAGTAGGAAGCGCTTTTGGAACATCAGAAATATATAGTGGTTTCCCCGGCAATGACTGTAAACAAAGCAGTTAGGTCTGAGAGGAAATCTGCAAATTCTTTTAGGAAATCTTGTATATGGCCCTGGTGGTCTATACACAGCAGCCAGAGCAAGAGATACGATAGATTTCTTTTGCATATCTGACAGTGTAACATTAAGCATTAGTATTTCAAATGAGTTAAACCTGTATCCTGTCTTCTGAGTAACGTTGAGAATATCACTATATATTGTCTGTTCCCTTCAGAGATTCATTCATGTAAAAACTTGAATTAGTGAGAATGAGAAAAGTGTGAAAAAATATAGCCTATATTGAGGAGGAAATTCCACTGATGACTGGGATGAGTTACCAGCGTAAGCCAGTTAAGCGATGCAACACTGTAGGTCACATGATCATATCAACATTGCGGATGTAGTAGCCTACATCCAAATTTTATTCATACCTGTATTCATACTACAAGGAACATACTTTTTTAATGGTGGTGAAGTAAGTTCAAATTTAAATGTAGTATCTATTCAGACAGTATACAATTTCAGATCCACCGTTAATTTCTCACTGTACCGATATGACATAACACACATGGGCAAATGTATGTATGTAAGCAGTTTTTTGCAAATCCGTCTCAACATCATTAAAATATGAATTATCATTACAAGTTAATCCAATTTGGGTAAAGGTATGGTTTGGAAGATGGACCTTTTTTTAATCAAAGATGTTACAGTAGCCTAGGCCTACTTAATGAAGCTTTAAATATTTAATAATATTTAATATAATACTAAATAATTAATATTACAGATTTTGACATACATACCAAAAACATTGCCAGTGCAGAGTAGATTTGAAGTCTCCCATAGGCTAGAGAAACAGAAGTTAAAATCAGATGTTATTATGAGGCTCACAGACTAATGTAATGTGTGACTTAATGAGCACTTACTTGGTGGGGTGAAGAGCGGATGGATGATATAATACGCCTGCCATGCTGCAAATCCCCAGCAATACAGACAGAGCTACAGAATCACAGTTTTCATTCATGTAAGGATTGTGTCTAATATAACACAGTCACTGCTCAATATTGAACCCAAACTTCAATTGAATACTTTAGTTTAACTCTATTTAAGCTAGCTCATTTGCATGATTAGAATTCACATGTGCAGGCAATATTTTGAACGACTCTTCCATATGGTCAAAGCATATGTATTCTGAGTGTGTTGAAAGATACTGTAGGGGCATAATTTAAACCAGCAAGAGGATGCTTAATGGAAAGCAGCCAAATATTCCCCCCAAAGCTCCTCAATGCTTCACTGACACCACTGAACTAATGCCAATGTCATAAGCACTTCAGACACATTAGCTAATGTGCCAAAACAGGAAATACTGTGACATTTTCGTATGACAAAATACAGACATAACATTACCAGCATGATGGTGCGTAGAGGTAACGTTCTGTCAGAAAAGCGATGGATAAAATAGTTTCCACAAGCCTCTTAATGTAATGAAGAGAGTGGCAACAGCTAGCCAGCTTGTATCAGCAGGGTCAAATATAAACCACAAACGGTTTGCCACACCTTTGGTACATTATTCAATATTAATTTCACATGAGCTGCATTTTTTTAAACTTAAAAATATGATTCATGCAGTAACATCTAAAGTCAAAAATACTATTTAACACCACTGAACCAATCAAAATACATTAGGTTACGCCAACAAAACTGAATGCAATAATTAGATCACACTGTAAAAAAAATTCTGTAAAATGTACGGTAAAAAACCGGCAGCTGTGGTTGCCGGAATTTTACCGTAAAAAATACGGTAGCAACTTTTTAGGTTTTACGGTTTTAACTTAAATTTTCAGTTAAATACCGTAATTTCATTAACTGATATATTGTTAATATACCAACCTTATTGAAGTACTGAAATCTGTTTTGTACCTTTGTAATACACTGATAACCACCAAATGCAGGTGGTGATGAGAAAGTCACATGATGAGCCAAAGCCCATCACAAGCAGCTTTTAAATAATAACATGTATAGAAGGTGCACAGTGTCATTCACACAAACACCAAACACCATCATGGTAACACACGTGAAACTGAAATAATGCAATAAACATTCATTTAACGACATTAGGTGTAACATACAACCCTAATATACAAAACTGATAAGAAAAAAACTAAGAAGAAACATAGTTATTTCAACAAAAAAAAACTCAAATTTGAAATGTAATGCAGGGAATTCTGGGGATGTCAATTTACGGTTATTCACTGTAAATTATACTGTCTTTTTCACTTCCAAAAATGGTATACTACCGTAAAATTACATGTAATGTCCAATACAGTTTTTCACCTTATATAGTAGGGGAATTTACCGTTAACCATTTAACAGGTTTTTACTGTAGTATTTTTACAGTCTTTTACCGTTAAATTCACAGTCATTTTTTACAGTGCAGGTATTTAAGAAATAGAAATGATTTGTATTAGTGTGTTAAATATTCTGTCCATTAATCATATGAATACGTTTTTTCACACTGAACTCACTTGACAACTTTAAATGGACTTCGGGTGAAGTCATACTCGTGCCCGTAGATGTATGGAAGCCGATAGTAGAACAGCAGGTAAATTAAAAGCGGCCCGAGACACTCTGCCAGAAACACCTGCAATCAGCCCCCAATAGAAACACCATTACTGTCATACACACTATATGAGCTGCTATCTAAATGAGTGTGTATCAGATGCTTTCTTTACCATAGTCCAGCCTAACTGTGGGCCGAGGTCCAACCGGTAGATCCTCCAGCACATCATCATCACTGAGGGCCTTTCCCTCTAAGAATCATTCAGCTCAGTCATAATATCAAGACATATCAAAATAAATGCACCTCAGGTAAAATATTCTAAAATAATATTCTTTATAAATAATCTGATATAAACTAATTTTCTTGTTGTTATTGTTAACTAACTGAAGTTTTCTCACTTATGCCTTCTCCAGTGTGAAATTATGCCTGACATTCTGTCAGGAGATGTACAGACGCGCACATATGCACCACAGCTGTTGCAGATCTAAGATTGCAAAATCATCTGGCTACTGTACTAGGCTTTAATTCTTCTAGATTTTTTATTTATTTTACCATCTACTTTGAAGGTTTGGTGGACATTTTTGAACAAACATTTTAGAACTTGCAAAGCAAATACACAGGATGCCCAAAATAATTAAATAAAACAATGTAAAAATAGAATAAAATAAAATAAAATAATAATCTTTACAAAAGCTTGTTCATATTATCTTACATATGTAAGCTTCACAGCTTGAATAAGCATATAATTTAGTCTTTGATTGTGCAAAAACAAAAACACTTACGCATTTTGTGCAACAATGTCTTGATCTCTGCGATGGTGGCGTTGGGCTCCACCTGAGAAAGTTTAAGAATTTTTCTCAGCTGTAACTCCCAGAAGAAAAGAGGCCTTTGTTTACTCATATGGACCACAAAACCAGTCTTAAGTCGCTGGGGTATATTTGTAGCAATAGCCAAAAATACATTGTATGGGCCAAAATTATAGATTTTACTTTTATGCCAAAAATCATTAGGATATTAAGTAAAGATCATGTTCCATGAAGATATTTTGTAAATTTCCTACCGTAAATATATCAAAACCTCATTTTTGATTATTAATATGCATTGCTAAGATCTTCATTTGGATAGCTTCAAAGGCGATTTTCTCAATATTTTAATTTTTTTGCACCCTCAGATTCTCAGTCAAATATTGTCCTATCCTAACAAACCATACATCAACGGAAAGCTTATTTATTCAGCTTTCAGATGATGTATAAATATGTTTGTGGTCCAGGGTCACATATGATTTCTGACCCAATGCCAGTGTTGTGATCATTAACAAAAACTAAAACTATTAAAAACTTTTTGCTAATTTAAATAAGACTGAAATAAAATGAAATAATGAAAATGTATATAAATGTAAACATATAAATATGAAAAAAATTATTTTATATCAGTTAGTTCTCAAAGCAACATTTAAAATTTTCATTTAAAGTACTAAAATGACAAACTGATATCAAAATCAATAAAAACTACCGGTAAATAGAAATATATTTTAAAAACAAACACTATTAAAAATGACAAAACAACAAAATCACTAAATACAAAATAAAAAAATATATAATAAATTGTAAGGTAATAAGATAATAATAAGATATAAGATAATATAAGATAATAATAAATAAAAAAATATGATTAAATACCATAATAGTATGTTAACAATACTAAAATAACACTGCAAAATGCACCTTATCCAGGTAGCAGAGTTGTGTCTTGCTCTTGGAGTCCAGGATCTTCACCTCAAAAAATACATAATTCTTATTCTTGCTGGCACCAGCTTTCAGGCCGTGGTCACATCTGGCCTTTATGAACTGGGCTACAGTGAAGAGGCTCCTTAAATCCACACATTCCATGATGCCCACTGAGGGCTGTAGGTGAGCCCTGGTTTTGGTGGTTGGAGTACAGATGCGATCATCAGACCCTTAGAGGCACATGCTAAGAGATGGAATGCTTATGATGACCTCACAGGCATATCGAGTTGAGTATTGCAGCCAAAGTATCTTGTTGACGCAGTTACATAATTTTGCTCAGGTTACCACAATTTGAGATTTCAAACACTGTCAAGCTTGCATGACTTTTCATTTTCAGAAAACAGGGCCTGTTGTACTTTATTTGGAGCATTTGTGATCTGTGTCTGCAGAAATTTGTTTGTCATGCACATGCACACAGATGCACACCCGTGAAGAGACGTGAGGGGCATGTGAATTTGGAGCTGCAGGCTGGTCTATATTTGTCTCTGATGGTGTGGGGCAATTTATCAGCCCTGCTGCACCCTGCCTCACAGACCTCTGAACCCCAATAACACTGTCAACTATAATTTCATCAAGTGCTTTGAGTTTAATCCTTCTGGTAAGGGGAGACGCCCCCCCCATCCTGCTTTAACCGTATCCAGCCTTTTATTGATATTCTAGCCTTGATTACCAGCTTAAAGTATGAAGAAAAGTAGAGCAGTGCACTGAGATATCAGCTCTACTGTGAAAGAGTAGATGTGACCACGCACAGAGATCACGGAAACAAGCATTCTCACAAAACCTCTTATTCTTATCAAACAAAAATGTTGTTTTTGAATAATAATAATAATAATAATAATAATAATAAATTGCATTTAAAAAAAAAATATTTATTTATTTATTAACAGTTACTGTAAATGTATCACCTAACATCACCTAACATGTTTACAACCAATGCCAATATGGATTATTTTTGTTTTGTATAATTTTGTCTGAAAATTGACTAATGCACTAATAATTTCTGCCACAATAACTAAATAATCTACAACACAACATCTAATGATAATAATAATAATAATAATAATAATAATAATAATAATAATAATAATAATAATAATAATAATAATAATAATAATAATAATAATAATAATTTGGCTTACATTTCAACATTTCAAGAATTTCTTGAACATCTCACTTCAGCATGAATGGCTGTTAAAAGCCAAATAATTTATGTAAACAACACATTAAAATGTTTTCTAAAATATTTAAAATATATTTTTAAATATCAAAATGATGTATTTCTATTGAATGTGTGTGTGTGTGTGTGTGTGTGTGTAAATATATATATATATATATATATAAATTATTATTATTATTAATTAATAGTTTTTAGTACAGGAAGTTCAGGAACCAAACTTTGCAAATTTGGCAAGGCTAGTAAAATTCATATTTTGGTAAAATTATTTTTATTAGATTTTGTTTTTTAAGAGAACTTTTTTTTAAAGTTACTTCTTTTGTACACATCTCCATTGTTAAATTTATTTAAATATTATTTAATTTAACACCTTATTTAATGGTATTATCTAGTGCTATTCTTTAGTCATGAATTAGTAGTACCTAATAGGGTTATGGTTAGAACCAATAACCATAATTGTATATAGCATAACCAAAAAAAATGATCAATTTCAGTAAAGCTAGGCCTACTAATTTATCTTTACTTAAAGTTATTAAATAATGAACTAAGTATTCTGTTAATTGTATCCCAGTGACACAAATGGCACAAAAACAGTTCATTAACTGCAGCAATATAACCTATCCATCACACTCTGATATTTTAGCTCTTCTATTTAAAACAAAAAAATAAAGCTAAAATGTAATTCAAGTAATTACCTCGAAATAGGCGACTCTATTAATGACTCCATGTCTCCTCCAGTCCTCCAGATGAAATCCATTCCACACAATCGTCTCCCAGCCTCTTAAAGAATCGATGTTTTCAGCATGTCCATATGAGTGTCACAGTCTTCAGCGGGTGTGCCCAGGAGGGCCACCAGATGACTGTGTTCTGTGAGCACATGGCTTGTGTTGTGTTGTCTGTTGCCATGTGCTCTCTCCTGTCTATTGTCTTGCCCCTCCCATCTTGTTACCTCGTTATTGTTTTAGTTGCTCCACCTGTGTCTCCCTCGTTAGTCTCCTCGTTTGGTTCCTATTTATTCTCCTGGTGTCTGTCATCCTGTGCTGATCCGTCATTTCTCATTGTGTGTGTTTCGTGTCTGCATGTGTGCAGCTTTAGGCCTGCCTGTCTGTTTTTCCCCTTCGGGGTGGTTTGAGTTTGTTTTTGTTTCATTTTTATTATTAAAATAAATAACCATTTCTCTTGCAATTGAGTCCTCACTTCATCTCCCCGCACGCACCGTGACAATGAGCAGAAGAGGCCATAATTCCTCATATGTAACCCTGTCTTGCCTTTGTTGAATGAGATGTTATCAGCCCACTAAATATCTCCTGCTGAATCATAATGAGAATGTCAAATGGAGAGTAACTGCTCTCCACTGCTGTAAAATAAATCGACAGTTGTCTCCAGTGATCAATACAGTAGATAATTAGCCATAGAATCAGGCATACATCAAGAGGTGCTGAGGAGGAGACAACTGCGCTAATTAAACTGACTGAATGAACAGTGAAGCAGAGAGTAAATACTGTTGTAATTGGATTAGATTCAATTAGGAGAAGATTCTTTCATAATGAACAATGAGTTCAGTTTACAGACAACATAGTGTTTTTGTTACACCATTTTTCTATCTTTCAAAAAAAAGAAGAAAAGATAAGTCTGATGATGGCCCTTCCCTTACCAAAAAGTAGTATACTTTAAGTTTATTTTAGTAAGTATACTTAAGTAAAGTTCAAGTATATTTGTAAGTATACTTTATGTAGTAAGTATACAAATATCAGTGTACTAGTAGTATACTTGTAAGTGTACTATTTCAATACTCCTTGGGACTAAATTGGCCCACTTTCTAGTATATAAAAGTATACTTTTAAGTATACTTTAAGTATAACAGTAGTAAACTTTGAGTACACAACTAGTTTACATCAACATTTTTAGCTTGTACTGCAACTATACTAAAAGTGAACTTATAGGTATACTGATAGTTTACTAATTAAATACTTGTAGTAGCATTTTTAGTACACTTTGAAGTATAATCTCAGTAAACTACTAGTTTATATAATACTAGTTTATATTATACTCGTTCTATACTGCAAGTATAATCGTATGTTTTCTTTAAGTGAACTTTACATCATACTTTAAGTATACATGGATTCTAGGAGCACAATTATAGCTGAAATATATTTAGACTTTTTCTAAGTATAAGTCAAGTATACTTAAATGTCATTTTAAGTATATTTCGGAGAAGTACATAAAAAGTAGACTAAAAGTATACTTTCCTATTTTTAGTTTAAAAGAAGTATACTAATAGCACACTTGAATAAACTTCTTTTTCGTAAGGGTTGTTCAGGGAGACTTATTTTTGGCTCATAATTTTATTCCGTTTTTAGCCACTAGGAGGTAGCACTCGCTCTCTCTTAACACTACACAAGAGCTCGTGTTTCTTGACGCTGTTATGTTTGCTCTGATAGCAGAATAATGCTGTTCAGTCCTAAAACCCTGAAAATAATTAGCATTTTTGAGCCATCAATTCCTTTGGAAACTTCTAATGGGTTTCTAGAATGGCGGTTTTCCTTTTATGGTTAACGTTACTTGAGACTGCAGTCATACATATGTAAAAGTTTATTTATTTTTAAATTTTGAATTCGCTGTGAGAAACAGTTAACAAGCTGCTGTATAAGGACGCAGGTAGTCGGATTCGTCGAGCATATTTGTGGTAGGCCTAGTTGTAGTCCTTTAGCAGCAATTTGTTAGTTTTTATCATAGGTTCTCAACTCAAGGTCCACTTCCCGGCAGAGTTTAACTCCAACCCTAATCAAACCCTTCTGAACAAGCTAATCAATTTCTTTGGTATTACTAGAAAGTTACTAACAGGCGAGTTTGATCAAGGTTGGAGCTAAACTTTGCAGGAAATTGGAGCCCGAGGGTCAGAGTTAAGAACTATAGTTAGTTTTTGGTTCCCAGAACGTACCCAAGAATGTTCCCTGTTGGTTAGCCTGGAAAGTTTTCTCAACGTTCTCAACTCTGGCCCTTGGGGTCCACTTTCCTGCAGAGTTTAACTCCAACCCTAATCAAACCCTTCTGAACAAGCTAATCAATTTCTTCAGTATTACTAGAAAGTTACTAACAGGCGAGTTTGATCAAGGTTGGAGCTAAACTTTGCAGGAAATTGGAGCCCGAGGGCCAGAGTTGATTTTTGATAGTATTTTCCCCAAATGGAGGTCTTTGTCCAGCTATTTGCATTTAGAGATAAAATGCAGATGCTTGTGAAACCTTGATACATGAGATAAATCAGCGATTCTTTCTATTGACCTTCATTTCCATGACCAAAGGGGAAGAGAACATTGAGATATGCTGATGATTAAGGGCAGCTCTAGGCTGGTTTAGCTGGAAGGGACACACTCACTTGAGACAACTAGCTACTGGGAATCCTGAATCTTGAAAGAGTTTATATAAGACAGCAAAGGCTCACTTGCACTATTTTTAGCCATTAAATGTTTCGTTTTATGATCTTCATTTTATTTTGGTCATAACACACACAGACTACCATCATACTGAACATTGTTCTTGACATACTGTAGGTGAATTCAGGTAAACTGGAAGACGTTTTGCCATTGAGATGACTGGGACAAATATGTCCCAATTTACCTAAATTCACCCTATATGACACCTATAAATCACACTATATCTTGTTTTTTAAAACAGAATTGAAGAAGATAGACAGCCATGTATACAGGAAAACTAGGCTATATTGCAATACATTCAAAGTGCTAATGAAAATGTAGTACAGTCAAAATTGGTATATACACTACCAGTCAAAACTAGGACCAAGTAAGCATTTATTTAAAATAATATAGGGAAATACTATTATAATTTGAAAATGACTATTTTCTATTTTAATATGTTTTAAAATGTAATTTATCCCTGTGATTGCAAAGCTTCAGTCTTCAGTGTCAGATGATATTTCAAAAATCATTCTAATGTGCTGTTTTGCCGCTCAAGAAATATTTCTTATTATCATCAATGTAAAAAAATAATAATAATAAACACCTGTGCTGCTTAATATTTTTATGGAACCATGATAATGTTCCAGGATTCTTTGATGAATAGTAAGTAAAAAAAGAAAGAAAGAAAAAAATCATTATGTGTGAATGGTAGTGTAAATCTCTATATCTAGCTAACAGCAATAAATATATAATATATACATACACGCGTGTGTGTACTGAACCAAAGGATAGCATAACAAATGACTGTGCACAGTTATTGACACAGTTTATCACAGTTTATATGCAGCTGAAAGCTAATAAATGCACATTCTGAGCAATGTGACATGGTAGCTTTCTCATTTCACCATGTCTAATGTATTCAGACCCAATCACTCTGACAGTCCACCTGAGAGCTGACTCAACCTCATACGCCTGCAACACCCACAGGCCTGCTGCTCGCACACAGGAACTTAAGTCCATTTACTCAGTTTTTCTCACTGTGCCTCCTCTATTCTTCTCGTCCATCTTTTTTTTTTTTTTGGCTCTCTCTTTCCCCCTTCATTTTCTTCTTCAAAGTCCGCATCTCTGGCTGCCTGCTGGGAGGGGTGTTGAGAAAGTTAATTTTAGTGTTGGCCTTATATGCTATGCTTGGCCTGTCTCAGTCAGCACCTGCCCCATCTTTGATACGGGGTGACAGTCTGCCTGATTCATCTGCCCAGGAGCTGTCAGTCAAACGGCCAGTAATGGGCATTGTAGTCAACACAGACACCCCAGAGCACCAGGCTAACCGGAGCCAGGTCACACATGACAAATTATGAGGAGACCCTCATTCATTTTTCTCATAATAAGTTAGTGATTATATTGTCTGTCATAGAGACGTGATGTGTGAATAGAACTGAATGGGCAAGTGGTGAACCGAGCCAAATTTCACTGGTAAAAAGACGATAAAGCTATGATTTCCCTTACAAATGAATGCTACTTATTGTTTTATCTGATATTATTTTTTTATCCCTTGGTAAACTAAAAAAAGCAGACTGAATCAGGGTTACAGTGTGTTTATTGATAAATGGAGGACGTCATTGATTTCCTGAGAGCTACACACAGGTAGAGTAAATAATAAATATATTTTTGTATAATTTAAGTTTGATATTTTTTTTCAGGTGATTCAGAGGGTATTAAAACTTTATATTTTATTACATATGGCACTAGGAAGGAAATTATTTCTAATATACATAACTGCAGTGGTAATTGAGTAATTTTTAATTTGGCTGAAAGCTGCTGAATATTTTAGTGTCAGCACATCTGGACTCCTCTCAGGAACTAAAAGCTTTTTGACTGATCATGAACTTAGGAAAACTAAAAGAGAAGAAGATAATATTTCTGCACAGAACTTTACTTATTCATTTATGTTACTTTATCACATAATTTCCCCCTAATTATTACACAGCTTTCCAAAATACTTGATTCTGACTGGTCAATCTAAGCACTCAGTTGTTTGTTCATTTGTTATATTAATAAGCAGGGAAATACACAATATAGTCAGTTGGTTATTATAGCAAATGAAACTCAGACAGGATCTTGAAGGATACAAGACCTGATCCTGAGATCCTCCTGTCAGGGTTTATTTTGCGATAATGCCCGGCTGACTGTACATTATCCCTTACATAAACTTACTTATTCTCACTCTACTGAATAATATTCCTGTGAATCAGGGGCCTGCAGAGATGTGTTGACTGAAGTGAAATTGTGTTTGTCAGACTAGCGCTGTCACTTGTTTCTGCATTAGCAGATGAGAAGTGAAACAAGATGTGCAAATGTTCCTTTAAGGGGAAATGGATGACTTTGTTTTAGGTAGGCCTATTTATGAATATTGATAGAGCATCCTCTGGCAAAGAACTGGTTGAATCACATGTTTTGGGAAAATAACAGCATAATTAGCTGTTCTGTGTCATTGTCTGCATATTCTGAATCTTTATCACTGTCTTTTATCAGGGAGAGGAATTCTGAATGAGTAATAAACAGAAGATAAGTTTTTTTTTCTTTTGCCTGATCATTGTCACTAAATAAAGAACAAACTCTTTGGTGTTGATGAGAACTCAGATAATTTTTCATGAACATCAAAAGCAAAATCACAAAGCCCTCTGAAATTGTAGAAGTTCTCTCATCCACAAATTTCCTTGGGCAGAAAAAAGAAAGCATGAACAAAGCCTTTGTTGTATACATCTGGAAATATGAGGTATATCAGTAACATTATTGAATAGCATTTCTGACAAAAAACACCACAGATTTGACTGCTGTGGGAAAGTTGAAATACTAAAATTAATTATTTTCTCAGGCTGTATGTATATTTGAAGTACACAGAAACAACGTCAAACCATGAACACTTAAAGTAACATTTTTTAATTGTAATTACACTGTACAATGTGAAATAATTGTTTGATTTGACAACTTTAAAGGGCCAGTTTACCCAAAAATGAGGATTCTGTGAATATTTACTCACCCTCATTTTGTTCCAAATCTGCATGTTTTTCTTCCCTCTGGGGAGCATGAAAAAAGATATTTAAAAAAAAACTGGGAACCAAACAATATCGGAGCCCATTGATTTCCATTGTGTAGATATTGTTCCTATTACATGCTCACAGCAGCATGTTGTGGATGTATTGGCAGTAGCAAGTCTCGGTACTTGCTCTGCCGCAGCAGCAGCAGCCGCAGAGTAGCAGATCTATTCCGCCAAGACCAAACACATTAACATTGTCATATACATTACCATGCCAATCCCTCCGAGAGTTGTCATGACAGAAATATCTTTTTTGGTGTTCCACAGAAAAAAGAAAGCCATAAAGTTTTGGAACAATACAAAGATGAGTAAATAATGACCAATGTTTATTTTTGGGTGAACAATTCCTTTAAATGCAAGTCATAAAAAGAGCTGAAAAATATGTTCTTACTCTTCTAAACAATCGACAAGCTAAAACTAAGAAACAATTTGATAGCTCAGTATGTAATGTCCATAATAAGGATTTTTATTGAATGTTTCTAAGGTTCTAGTTGAAAGTGTTTGTTACATTCTTTGCAGAATCGAGTATTATAGCTGAACACCACTGCTACGCACTGGAAGTTGCACAAACAACATTTAAACAGAGCTTTAAAAGTCCATGAATATCCTTATCTGAGGCCGAGTTTGAGTTTAATCATGATTGTTTTACAAATGGAGGAGTGTAATGTTGACTGACATCTCCAGAGTCACTCATCTTTTGATTGAAATATATAAAAGCCATTATTTCACAGCAATACTACGGCGATTACAGATCAGTGTAACTGCAGAATCAAAGTTTTCCTCTCACCTCAGGATTCGTCGTCAGTTTGAATAATGTGGAACAGCGTGACGTTGAACAGTACCTGGTGGCCATTGTTCCAGCCGTAGAGTGCACGATCCCTGGCGTTGTAATCCAGCATGGACATGTGAAAGTATTGGTTATGGATGGGGATGTCCATGTACTCATAGGTAGAGGTTTTGGTGGAATAAGAGTAGTATACCTTAGCACCGGTCAGGTGCGAGTTGGTGATGTACAGCGTGCCGCAGATCATGAAGGACTCACCTGCGTTTCGTTTGGAGTATTCTGTGTTCCAAGAGTTTAGCACCTGGATGGTCTGAGGATCCAGCTGGCTGATCACTATATTCCCTGCATTCTGATTGGTGGCATAGATGGCCCATAAACCGAGTTCATCGGCCATCAGGTCAATGTCGGAGAATCCGCCCCAGGTGTACGGGTAGACGTTGTGGAAGCCGGCGGACTCAAGTGCTCGTTGGGTCATAACCCGGCCACTTTCAAAGCTGTATCTGACAATGATGTTGCTCTGGTATTTGTTGTAGTACAGGGAGCCATTGTAGACCATGTGATTAGTTCCCGCCCAGTGGAACGGAAGGTTGTAGGTTCTTGACTCGACCCCAGACACAAAGTCACTTACTGATTTGTACTCACGGACAATCTTGTTGTTTGTATAGCTGTCCATGTACCAGACCTGCATTAGAACATTACAAATGTGACAAATAACATTTGAAACTTGTATTTGTATGCATCATTCAACATAGGAAGTTAAACTCCATACAGAAATGGATTTTTATAGATGAACCCTTTAAGACACCTCCCCATGAGTTATTCTTCAGCAGAAGTCAGTGTGACATGAAAATCAAACTTAAAATGTAAAAAAATGTGTTTAACAGCTGCATGGAGTGCACAAACCATCATATCGAAGTGAGAAATTATATACATTTATACAGTAAAACTTATATTAACATAGTACAACTATTTTAATACATTTTAAAATGTGATTTATTCAGTGACAAAGCTGAATTTTCTGCATCCATTACTCCAGTCCTCAACGTGATATGATCTTTTAGAAATCATTCTAATATGCTGATTTGATGCTCATTTTTATTAACAATGCTGAAAACAGTTGTGCTGCTTAATTTTTTTTTTTTTTTTTTGTGGAAACCATGATACAGTTTTTATTTAGAATTATCTGATGATTAGACAGTTCAAAAGAACACCATTAATTACAATTTGGGTAACAACTTCAAGTTTTTATCAATATCAATTCAATATCAAATAAAATAATAATTTTTTTAACAAAAAAAAAGATAAAATTATTTATATTAAATTTTAGTTTTATTAATTAATATAAAAAATATAATTAATATTAAATAATTTATATAACATTTTATTTTATGTATTACATTTTTATTTATTTTAATATTAAATTACAGTCATATCTTTGTCTCTTTTTCTATGTGATTTTTGTTTTTGCTTCAAATCAAAGTTTATAAGTTGTGATTGATCTCAGAACTGGTTGGTTTTGTTCATGTCTTTGACAACTCTTTATTTAAGTTTTTTTATGGATAAAAATAATGGAAAAACTAGTTCCTGGAAGAAATGCTGCTGAAAAGTGGGCAAACACTGTGGCATAGTCATAGATTATTACCTTGTTGTTCTTAGGTGAAGCCTGAGGGTCTGTCATCCAAGCTCCAAACCTCGTTCCTGATGTCTTTACAGTGATGGGCCCCGTGATTTTCATCAACTTACCACAGGCTGACACAATGAAGAATGACAAGTAATGTCAGCTATTATATAAGCATGCCAACACATCTTGAACTTTAAAGGAACACATAACATATCACACAAGAAAATACCATGAAAGTCATGTTGAGTTCAACTCACTGA
The DNA here is from genome assembly GCF_001515625.1 of Sinocyclocheilus rhinocerous. Lineage (NCBI taxonomy): Eukaryota > Metazoa > Chordata > Actinopteri > Cypriniformes > Cyprinidae > Sinocyclocheilus > Sinocyclocheilus rhinocerous. The sequence goes on along the minus strand of NW_015649561.1, from coordinate 710,354 downwards.
GTTTGTTCATACAGTTCCTCAGTCTTCCCTCTAAGCCGAGGACCCTTTGCTGGAGCTCCTCATAATCATACGCTCCTATCTCCTCCTGGATAGCAGTCAGCACCAGAGACAGGTTCCTGATCTCCTCCTTGAACTGGGAAATGAGTGTGGCGTCAGTCTTGTACTGCTCCAGCACTGGAATCAGCGGCTGCAGTTCGTTCATCTTCCCCTTCAGCTCCTGCAAAACCAGACAGACATTTAACCCTCTACCGCATGGTGTAGCCATATGGCAACATACTCTTTGTGTTCATTTCCTTGCCACTGTCTCTTTAAGAGAACATTCTCGTTTTTTTTGTTGGAAAGAGAAGACCTTAGTTTAGCCAATGATGTGCTTTGATTAAGTCACATGACATGCAGTTTTTTTCTGTGGCGAGATTTCTGACAGACTGCTGTCTCTTGTCGGTAGTTGCTGAAAGCAAACTAAAACGTCAGTAACAAACAAGGACCAGTCCGTGTCACTTCCACAAAAAAATCTAAAACATCACTGTTATGATGTTATGATGACATATTCACCTCTCAAAAAAGTTTTTATAAAATTCGTTTTTGGTAAATCATTCAAATGTATGTGTTGCCAAGTGGCAACACTGTGCAATAGTGGAATGACATTATTACAATAGTTTATGGGTGATGTCCATAGTCTTCCTCTCAAGAGATTGCATAATGCTGAATTTTCATGAACTGCAATGTTTTTGGTTTTATGTCAATGTTTTATGATACATGATATACAGTATTATATTTGTTTTAACTGTATACATTTGCAGTTTAAATAATATTCTTGAAAAATGTAATGAAATTAAAACAAATATAAATCATTGTTCAGCAAAAAAAGAATAGAATAAATAAAAGCACAAGTTCTTGGAAAGTATGTATAAGGTGTCAATTATAAGTAAGTACTGTGTTAAAGCTTATAATAGCACCAATTGAATCAACACAAACAACATTTCTGAGGAAAAATATTAATTATAAGTAAGCTTACACTTATTCTAAGATAGATCCACTATTGTATGCTGTTGCCGTATGGCAACATATCATAAAGTACCTTAAAAATATATTTTTTTCCGCATTTTTTTTACAGCACTTCAAGTTAAGCCATTCTTAGAAAAGAAAAAGATTCAAATATTTTTTTCTATAGGTCTAGCATAATGCGTGCGGTAGAGGGTTAAATAAAAATCGCATGAGGGGAGATTTGCTTACATTAACAGAAGCAGATGCAAGAGCATGGCACAGCTTTTCCGGTTAACAGCAAAACTCTCTGAACAATGACATGTTAGACCAAAATGATATTTCGGGTTGGAAATAAAACATGACCTTTAGAGGTTTACAGGATTTCCAGCAATGCTGAACTGCGTGTGGCCTTTTCAAACGTTTGTGAAGGATAAAGACGAGAAGCTTTTAAGTGGGATTTGATTCTTCTTTCTTGGAGAGTAATGGCAAGAATGTGGCTCTTTCAAACCGTTCTGTTCGTATGAGAAAGGAGCATTGATTTTCTCTGAGGCATGACTTTAATGGTAGCCCACCTGAAAGTTTTTAGTCAATAATGTTCTTCGGTTCGACTCGATTTGTCTGAACTTTGATCGGAGTCCTTTCATCTGGCTCTCCATTTTCATGACATACTGGAAGTCCCTCTGGGTCCTCAGGTTCAGCACTTCGATTGATTGCGACATGTTCTGAATCTTAAGAGAGGAAGATGGGCCGAAATGAAGTTAGGATCCATTAATCATACTTTGAACTGCAAAAAGGAAGATGCGATAGATTTAAATGATATTTTCAACTGGAGTAAATCAGCCCTGACACCATGTCTCCAAGGATTTCTGCATTTCCATAATTCCACTCAACGCAACCCAAGCAAAGACGGAAAGATCTTAGAGACATACCACAGCTGACACATTTAAAACAGGACAAAAATGAGACTATGAATCGGTTAAACCTATTACTTCCTTCACTAGCATCCACTGTTCTTCGGTTCGACTCGATTTGTCTGAACTTTGATCGGAGTCCTTTCATCTGGCTCTCCATTTTCATGACATACTGGAAGTCCCTCTGGGTCCTCAGGTTCAGCACTTCGATTGATTGCGACATGTTCTGAATCTTAAGAGAGGAAGATGGGCCGAAATGAAGTTAGGATCCATTAATCATACTTTGAACTGCAAAAAGGAAGATGCGATAGATTTAAATGATATTTTCAACTGGAGTAAATCAGCCCTGACACCATGTCTCCAAGGATTTCTGCATTTCCATAATTCCACTCAACGCAACCCAAGCAAAAACGGAAAGATCTTAGAGACATACCACAGCTGACACATTTAAAACAGGACAAAAATGAGACTATGAATCGGTTAACCCTATTACTTCCTTCACTAGCATCCACCAAACAAAGAAAGACACAAATGGGCCGATAACTATTGCAGAATTTTTACAGTAACAGAGAAGAAAAGCGTAGGAAGTAGAAACAAGAGGGGGTCTAAAACACCCTTCAGGCCTTTTTGCATTACCGTCATCTTTATGCTCCTCCACAATCATCTGCAGAGAAGCCCGTGGCATTCTTAATAGATGACAATGGCGCGCAGTCGAGCATAATGCTTTCAAATTGCTAAAATGAGAGCTTTTGTTATCTAAACCAGATCTCAATATAAAGCGACTTTAGAGTTCTCAGACACACATTATGTGCACACACACCTTCTCCAGTAGCTGGCGGAGCTGTCTGGTCTTTGCGTCTCTGGAGCACAAGTTCTGTTCTGGTGCCACCACCGTACAGATGCAGCGGCCGTCGGCATCCTGCGCTGAACTGTACACCTGCCAGCCTTCCTTTGGTCTGATGGTCTGTACACAAATACACACAGGCATGCATGGCATATCTTGGTGTCTTTTGTTTACAATTTAAAATTCTAAATGACATTCTTAATGCAATGAATTTTAATGACATATAATGCGACATAATCTGATTTTCATGCCTCAAGCATGCTTTAAGCAGCAGAGCGATACTGAAATGTGGATATTTAGTGAGAACTACAATAAACTTGCATGGCACATTATTCATTTTATTATGCTTTTTCAGTTTCTAACTTATTACATTTGTTATATGGAGAGATGATTGAGTAAATATGCATATCATTTGTTTTGTGTGTAAATCTGGGGAGTCTATGTTTTTGTTCAAATTAATAGCCTGCCTCAAATGTCTTTGATTCCACAAGCATGGCTCTCATTTATTATGTCCAGCTATCCGGGTAAAATTATTTTAAAGAAATAGTTAACCCCAAAATTTTGCTGAAAATGTACAGTGAGTAAATCAGGCCATCCATTCATCAGAAAAGATTTGGAGAAATTTAGCCTTGCATCACTTGTTCACCAAAGGATCCTCTGTAGTGAATGGGTGCCGTCAGAATCAGAGTTCAAACAGCTGATGAAAACATCACAATAATCCACAAGACTTGAGTCCATCAATTAAAGTCATGTTAACTGAGAAGCTGTGTGTTTGTAAGACACAAATCAAAAATAAGACATTTTTAACTTCAAACTGCTGCTTCTGGTTAAATGCATGATATTGATTTCTCCAGAGAAAAAGTCATCTCAGCTGAATCAGGAGAGAAATATACATAGAACAAGCACAGTTTGCAAACATAAACAGCCCAAACAGTAATAAAACAAACATGTTGGTGAATTTTGATTTGCGTGTACAACAGAAGATGAACTTTTTCACTGGAGGAAATATTATTATGGATTAAGTAAAAAAACACCTTAACAATGGATAATGGATGCAGCTTTTCGCTTCACACATTAATTGCTGGACTGGAATCCAGTGAGTGATGTGATGTTTTTATCAGCTGTTTGAACTCTGATTCTGACGGCACCCATTCACTGCAGAGGATCCATTGGTGAGCAAGTGATGCAATGCTAAATTTCTCCAAATCTGTTCTGATAAAGGAACAAACTCATCTACATCTTGAGATGACCTGAGGGTGAGTACATTTTCAGCAAACTTTCATTTTTGGGTGAACTATTCCTTTAATTCTTTGTCTATGACTCTATAAGACTCTATATGGCTTCATTTGAAATCATATAATAAAATCACAGGAGAAATATCATGCAGTTACTGTGTATTCCACTGAATATTCATTTCAATTCACACTGATTGATCAGAATTCTGAAAGCAATTCAAGCACACGCCACTAAAACATGGCAGGCCATAAATAGCATGATTTGACGACAAATAGCACCCCGTCGCAGCACCTTCATGATAAAGCCTCTCTCTGCATTCATCCCCCAAAATTTCCCTAGATTGTCTGCAACAATAGAGGCGCTTTGTAAACACCCACATTCATTTTTTCCACTCTCGCAGCGGGCTCTGAAAGGCCGGCTCTGGGGACTAGCCTTTTACAGGCGAGCTGAAAAAGAGAGTTCTTTACATACTCTGGCACACTTCCTGATGCTGCTGCAACTAACAACTAACTGCAATTTCAGCAAATTGTAACATATCCAAGTTGGATGGGTACTTCCTGCTAGTTTACTGCCATTATGAAATATGAGCAGAGGGATTCTGCTCCTCAAATAAGACCTGCAGCTGGGTTTATTAAGACTGGATGAGAGATCCTCATGACACTTTCACTGATACTACGGATTTCTTTTATTTCCGGTCACAAATTGCTTGAAATTCATGCAGTAATTTGGGTGTCACATGACAAATAATTGGCCGTGCCTCAACGATGCAGATCTGATCTTGACCCAGTGCTAAAATAGACCCATTAGGGATTGTGTACAGATTAATAGTAGTGCTGAGAATAGACTCTGAACACTGAGGAAGAAAAAACATTTGCTAATTTAAACATTTTATCACTGCCATATACTGTAGATTACTAATGAACTCTCAATTTAATAAAATACATTAATACTATATTAGTATAACAATACTTTAAATTAGGTAAAAATTGAGTTAAAATGTATTGCAATGTCTATTTTGTGTACATAAAGTACTACTGCATGTAATTATAAGTTACTCCTACTGTAGTAAACATCCATCTTAATTGGTTTTACAGTGTAAACCATAATATATTCTAGTATTATAGTTGTAATAGATTGGAGAAATGAAACAGTGTGGAGAAAATGCAAATCTCATGATAATTTCAACACAACATGTACATGAACATGTACACAACACACTGTATCACATGCTTTATATTTTAATGCAAATATATGTAGCATTTAACAAAACACTAGACACTTTATATAAAATGTGAAATAAACCCATTCAAAGCCAATTATCAATACAGGCGGATGTTTACAACAGCAGAAATAATGCACAATAGACATTAAGAATGTAATGTACAATAGCACATTCGCTATAATAAAAAGGTCTAAAAATATTATTTGTGACCATTTGTACTGCAATCATAGAGGAAGTTATAGAAAATGACTTTTCCGCTTCTGAATCACATTTTTAAAGTATCCCAAATCTATCAGGATTTTAACCCAGCTTAGGTTTTATTGCATGTCTTTTCTCTCTCTCTCTGAGTTTCCATTAAAAGGATATTATCGCATAAGTAGAGCTCACTAAACACATTGCTTTCGTTTATCACTTTGCAGATATCCCGTTCCTATGACTCAGACATGTCAAGTTTGTGTCAGGAAGTCAGGTAGGTGCGCAGCACTCACCGCGGAAGGGCAGTAGCCGAGCAGAGCGAGAAAACACAGCGGTTTCAGCACCACGAACAGCGCCCGCATTCTGCCTCCAGTCTCCCTCCTACGTCTCTCTTCCAACTTGCTTCACTCTTCGATGTTTCAGATCGAGCTTCTTGTCAGTATCTTGGGATCGGAGACCCTAGATAGAGCCGCTGAAAGTGCGTGCGCTGTCATCGTCGCTCCGGGCGCAGAAAAGTTTGAGAGATGTGTGGAGACACTCAGCGGATATTACATCATTACAGCATTTCTGTGCGGGGTTACTCATTCATTACCCGAACTAAAATATATCAAGTTACCAAGAGTAACTTACCCGAACTAAAATATATCAAGTTACCAAGAGTAACTTAAAGAGATAAAATCACGACCTTTATATCTGTACAATGTCAATAAAGATTAAACATAATCAAAATGTCCATTCGATGTTGCTCACTATAGGGATAGAAATCGTAAAGCATCGAACGATTCTGTTTCCTAAAAAAATACAATTAAAGATTATTTTAGCAATTTAGAAGAAAATATTTTTGGAATTAAGAATTGCGATTTAATTCATAACTAAGGTCATAACTAAGTTATGAAACAAAAAGGTGGTAACATCATTCATTCATTTTTTTTAAACCACCAGCGATTACAGCAAAACACATAATGTGTATCTTTCGTTCCACATTGTTATGTGCACAACCATTCAGTAACTTACAAGGCTATACCAATTTCGGCTTTATTTCCAGTAACAAATAACTAATATGCCTATCTTGTGGTCTATTAAGTGACTCAGATTCAGAATTCAGTAATTGCCCAACTAAAGGTTCTCACTAAGACAATAATTATTAGGGTAATAACCATTAAGTTTTAATAGTCGTTCTAATTCTATGAGAATGCTGAAGTCCACCCCACGCGACTTGGTTCAGTGACGTTTATTCCCCAAAAGCCAAGGTATGGCGAACTTCAACGACGTCATCAAATTCCTTCAACGTGACAACAAGTGTGTGTGGTGCGTCCAAAGATAAATCACATACAGCCTAGCTTTGATCATTACACAGCAAATGGGAATAAACCACTTTAAAGTACTATAGCTACTTTTCATGGAAGTTCCAGTAGCCAAATTTTTCCCCCCAACACTTTAAGCTCAAAAGACTGAATATTATCCTATTTTCAATGTGATGACCAAAACCCATTTTTTAGTTAACCCTTCAAAGGCTAAAATTTTCAGGATGTAAAACTAACACTTTTATTTTAAAATTATAAAGACGTAAAATTACCAATACAACCAGTAGATGGATTTTCTTTTATAACATTAAAAATCTATTTTTGTCACTTTTTGTACTGAAGTATGAAGTATATTAGGAAAGGTCACAGAGTCTCAAGAAAATCTTTTTCTTTCTCAAATTGTGAATGAAATGAGACAGTGAGAGAAGAGCACTTTCTTTATAATAACTGAAGCTGTCATTCTGTTCAGTGCAAACTCATTGAGTGCAAAAAAAATGCTAATCAATCAAACTATGTGACTAAACTTCACAATGAAACTTTTATTTACATCGTATATCCGCTTGGTTATAATGAGTTAAAACCTATCCAGCCTTTTCAGAGATAGGATACTTAGCAGCTGATGAACGATAAAAACACTGACAGCCAATAAAAATCCATTCTTATTTGGGGAGCTTGAGCATTTAAATCTGCAGCAGTGCATGCTTATATTAAACAGAACATTTAGAAACATTAAGTCTAGAAAACTTAAAAATCCAAATGATGTATTTTGACATATGAATATAAATAAAAAAAGGTAAAAAATATAGTTGCATGACATTTCTATTTTATTGTGTATTAATGTACAGCACTATAATAGTAGGAAAGGTAAACTGAAGGTAGCCTAATATAAAATGTCGCCTCACAATTGCTGTATACATTATTAACCAGGAAAACGAGCATATCATCTACAGACCTGCATATGCTAAAATTGCCTCATCAGAAGTTGGAGCATAAACTTCACTGTGCCTCTGCTCACATTCTCAATTAGTTGCTTGGCAACATGTGTGGTTAGTCTGTCCTTTTTTTTTAGAGGTAGGCTTCTGTCTTTATCTGCTCCTTTATCAAAAGAGAAAGCCTTTTCTACTTAAGTGTCATACCAGTTTACAGTCAATGTCAGTGAAATCACACTCATTTAGAGACATTACTGAACAATTAAAAATAAGTTGGCTTTGAATGATGCAAGCAGTCATTTTAATACTGTAATGCTTCACTGAAACCTAACGGCACCAGCTGGGGCCAGAAACAAATGCCGGGATAAGCAGGGCATCTCTGTGTTCATAGGTATCATGTTAGGTATCCATTTGATGTTTGGTTTAATTAACTTAGTGGCATGTAATGGCAAGTTTTACCCAAGTGCAGCAATAATACACATCAAAGTCCCTTTAAATGGTTATTATTGTATAGACAAGGACATATGAGTATACTTTAAAAACCTGCTCTCCTTTATTGCAGAAGCTGCAGGAGTCACCTTGGTCTTTCCAGGAGGTGCCCACCACCCCGAGCACACATCAATCTAGCTATGTATCAAAGCTCAAAGCAGCTGCAGACATCTCAGAGACTGTCTTCAGACCGCAAGCCAACATATGTCAACGAGTATAGAAAGAGAGAGAGAGAAAAAAAAATCAATAACCATGCCCTAAGCAGTTATCTTTCTCATTATTCTATGCATATACATACAGGCAGATTTTCAACATTTGGATAGGAGAAAGGATGAAATGTGAACTAGAAGAAAATGTACAGTCAGCCAGTCATTATTGCTAAATAAACCTTGTCAGAGAAAGTTTTGTTTTGCATAAGGTACGGTTGACTGTACATTATCCCGCTTACACAGCTACTCGTCAAATAAATATATAAAAACATGAAATATTGATCTTGAAATTACATATTAGGCCTGTCTTAAAGCGTTCACTAATAAGCTGCAATGTACAAAAACGTACTATCTGTACCTTCTGGATCCTCTGCAGTGAATGGGTGCCGTCAGAATGAGAGTCCACACATCTGATAAAAACATCACAATAATCCACACGACTCCAGTCCATCAATTAACGTCTAGTGAAGTGTAAAGCTGCGTGTTTGTAAGAAACTAATAACGCTTTCTCCAGTGAAAAAGTCTATCCCTGTTGTCCTCTAACATCAAAATCTACTGACATAACCGTTTTCATTTGTAAACAGTGTTTGATCTGTACATATTTCTTTTTTGATTCAGACTGGAGAAAGCAATATTATGGATAGAGAGGACTCACATTTTAGCCAGAAGTGATCGTTTAAAGGTAAAAACATCTTAATGATAGATATATTTCTTACAAACGTGCAGCTTTCCACTTCAAATTTGCATTTACTGATGAACTGGAGTCATGTGGATTGCTTGTGGATTATTGTGATGTTTTTTTATCAGCTGTTTCATTAGTGAGCGAGGGCTGTAGAGCTCCATTTCTCCAAATCTGTTCCGAAGAAACTAACTGACATCTTGGATGGCCTGAGGGTGATTACATTTTCAGCAAATTTTCATTTTTGGGTGAACTATTCCTTAAAACCCTGAAAGGCATTGACTGAGACAATAGATTGCACCAGTTGTGTTTGTGTGAAACAAGAGGGAGCGAGACGTTTGTGGTGTGAGATGAGAGACATGTAAGTAGTGCCGGTTTTAGTTACCCAGATCAGTGTTCATATGGACAACTGTGATATCAGGAAATGGATAGTGTGACTGACAATTAATAATGAAGTATTCCATTGAGCTGTGTACTAATAGCTATAATCAATAGAAATTGTGAATTTACAAAAGAATAAAAGCTGTTAACCCGTGAAGTCACTTGTCCTAGAAAGCACTTAGCAGCTCACACAGAAATCACTTTCAAAGCAGCTTTCTTTTTTGTCAATGTGGCGAATCCACAGGCGCTCGACACGTGCACAGTAAAAAGTTTCATTCTTTGCCAATGCGATATTTTTCTTTCTACTCATTTAAACTAGATTTGCACAATCTCTTAACCCTCTCACACAAGCGCATGTTAAAGCGGGTGTCTTGTTGTTGCTGTCTCAAGTAATTTGTTGTTATGCCGTCTTCACTGTTTTTTCTGTCTGTAAAACTATGGCCTGGGCTAGTGTTATAACACTTTGTGGTCAAAGTATTTTGCGCAAAAAACATGTGTATGGAAGCTTGTTTCCACCAAAAATGTCTTTTTTTTCTCTCAATACTGAGTTTATATCTCATAATTTTCTGATGAGTTGAACATTTTCTCTTGCAAATATGAGAAAAAAGTCAGAACTGTGTGATAACTCAGATAATTCTGAACTCAGAATTGCAAGATATTAAAGGGATAGTTCACCCCAAAATGAAAATTACCCTATGATTTGCTCACCCTCAAGCCATCCTAGGTTGTATATGATTTTCTTCTTTCTTTTTAATAAAGGCCTTCAGAAGTGAATCGATGCGAAAAATATCCATATTTAAAACTTTAATTCGCAATTAACTCTAAGATGAATTTGGGGAAGAAAAGTCAGAATCGTTAGAAGAAAAGTTACCTTTTTACTCACAATCACCTTTTTATTCCATGGTGGAAATAAAACACACACACACACACACACACACACACACACACAGACAACGAAAAACACACTGAATTGTGAGATCGCCTTTTTCTCTCATAATTCAGAGAAGAAGAAAAAGCCAGAATTGTGAGACCTAAACTTGGAATTTTGAGAAATTGCGAGAACTGCAAGAAAAAAGTCGTAATTGTGAGATAAACAGTCTCAATTATTTTATTTTATCTTATTCTATCCAAATTAGATGTTTTGTATCCTGTGGTGGAAACAGGCTTCCATACAGCACTTAAGCAAGCTGAGCATACACTGAAAAATCTGCCTACAGTACGAGCATTTTATGCTAATGATGAAATTTACAGTATGCCACGTGCACTCTACGCATACCCTGGCATATGTGTATAAACCGAAGTATACTTTGTATTTATATGACGCCTTAAGTGAGTTTTCAGTCTCTTTATTTAAGATGTTCAGTCTTCAGTCTGAGTCTTCAGGGCATGTTTTCTTTTTAAGAAGAAAGGGACTTTCATCCCAATATTGCGGAAGATAAAAGTCTGATGGTGTTTCATTGTGTATTGAATAAATGGTCTCTTCTCTGACACCTGTTTGATTCCAAGAGCAGTGCTGAGGTTGCACAGGTGCGAGCGCAGGACATTTGCTTCCCTTATCACTAATGGCCTGGTTGCCTTTGATTATGCTTCATGTTGTAGTGGCTTCAGAAAAGCACAAAAAGAATTTGAATGAAAAGAGACTGTGAATAAAAGAGTGAGAAAAACAGGGAGAAAGAGGCCACCACACGCTGAGACACTGACCCAGCAGGCTGCAATGTGCGTTGCCTGAATCACGCTAACACATTAACTCTGGACACGTTTGTGTCTGGCATCTGGCCACAGCTGCTGCCTGCTAGAGCTCTGAATGAAAGGTGTTCCCAACAGGAGCGGGACGCCAGACACATACACACACAGGCACACAACACACCACCCACCCACCCACACACACGCACACACAGAACATTTACGAAGAGACTTATTCATGAGCTGGAGTGGCTCACCAGTCATTACTCAGACAGGAGCTGTCTCAATAAAGGCAAATAAGCTTTGCTGATTTATTTTGGACACTTAGGCACATCAAACATGGAGGCGGCAGGGAAGCCAACGATAATGGACTTTTTGCTCATGGAACATTTGGCTATAAATCCATTTTCATTTTCATATTACTATCGCTGTGCTCTCCCAGTAAAGCTTTGCATGTGGTATGCTGTATTTAACTTAATCCATGTGGTATTGTTGAACCAGTCAACACCCAAGAAAGCATTACAAGAAAGAATACAAAATAAGATTTTATTTGTATTTTTTTAAAGAATTAATGGGCATGATGAACACAAACAAGATTTAAGCCTCTGTCAGAAATTTGTGTCCTGTGAAATGAGTTAACTGTAAAATATATCAGCCATGACTAAATAGAAAATGTAATGATGATTAAACAAGTTCTGGATCTGGATAAGAGCAGTGACTCACAGCGGACAAATAAACATTTTTGTCATGTGTAGTTGCTCATCATTTGCACCTTTCTCCTCCTTCAAATCTGTCATTCCCTTTCTCACTCTGTTTGACTATATCGTTTTTGAATTATGTATTCATATATTCTTTTTGGTTGTCTGTGGTAACTTTGTCACATGCTTAATAAGTGCATAATTTTTCTTAACAATTACATTAAACCATTGTCCCATGCATACCCTACCATTCAAAATCTAGGGTCAGTAATATCTTTTTTTTTTATTAATATTTTTATTTAGCAGGAATGCAGTAAATTGATTTAAAGTAAAAGTAAAAACATTTTTAATGATACAAATGATTTCTATTCAAAATAATTGCTGTTCTTTTGAACTCTATTAATCAAAAAATCCTGAAAAATTGTTAAAAATATTATTAAATAATTATAGACATTTTAGATGATATGGCAAGTTACTTTGTCGTTTTTTGCTCCGTAACAGAAATAGTTTCAAGAGAAGCCACTGTAAAATGAACTGTTGTCTCTGAGCAACACACAGTAGTGGTGTTTCATTACTGAATGAAGCAGTGTTGATTCCAATCACTTGCACATAAAGACAGTTATTTGTCTCCATTTACTGGCATAACCATGCACCCAAAGAGAGACAATAGATTGTGAATATAGTCAAAATTGAAAGGGCTGCAGTACCTTTAGCTGTGACTATATTCTACAAGCCAGATTTAGCTCATTTCTTTTATAAAAATATTAAGCACACTTTTTAAGCAAATTCATTATTATTGTGATGTAGGCATTATGGTTCTACTCAGTATGTTAGGCACATGTGCCTAAGATTTATCTCACTGGCTCAAGGAGAAAGACTTCTGAAAGTTGAATTTTTGAGGACATTGACAATCACTTTTATAAAGTGATCAAGTACCTTTGAAGTTGGGAAGGAATGAATAATGCAATAAAGGTATTTCAAGGCAATCATTCACAAGTAGCTGTCAGGATCTTTTGATGTGACATATTTCTGTATTAAACTTAAGCATTCTGAGTACTAGGTCCGCACAGATTACACTGATGCTTTTTTATAGAGTGTTCAAACAACTCAAGAGGATGATAACAGTTTTCTTTTCTTTTTCTCTTTCTACGAGCAAAAACAGTTGGCTACTGATCAGTCCTTTTTATCAAGAGTTACACTGTTTTGTGGTGGCTAACGGAAACAAAAAACAAACAAACAAACAAACAAACAAACAATTAAAAAACAGCTTGTATATACTAATCACAAAAACAAAAGGTGTTAATGAAAATTATGAAACCCAAGCAGAATCCCAAACAAGCAAAGTCATGGAAGCAAACTTTTTGTCAGTTTTACTAGAGAATATTATTTCTGGACATTAGTGTTGCTTGTTTGGTCCACCATGTAATCTAAAAAATATTTAAAAGAAAATTTTCTGCATCGGTTTTGCACACAAAATATAAAAAATAGTCATACATTTATTTTTTTATTTTTTATTTTTTAATTTTTTTATATGAGTGGTTTCCCAATTATGCCTTGTATATTATATTGGATCTTTCACAGTTTATCAGAGACAAATTTCATATTTTAAAGGGGTCATATGATGCTATTTTAAAGATCATTATTTTGTGTATTTGGTGTAACAGAATATGTTGACATGCTTTAATGTTCAAAAAACACATTATTTTTCAAATACTGTACATTATTGTTTTGGCAGCTTCTGTAATGATGCGCTAATGTTCTTCTGAATACATTTTAATGCAAGTCACCATAGTTGAGCTATATCTGATCTGTTAGCCTTACATTTACTTTTAACAGACATAACATGCTCAGTCTTACTAATATCCCTACTCCTATTACTCTTTGCTTTTTTTTTTTGACAGAAGGATGACCTCAAGCTATTCAAATTCAATTACACCATAAATCATCCATCAAAGGGCACAAAAGGCAAAAGAGAAGAACTACAATGAAAGCTGATGCAATGCCAGGTCCTTGAATGTACCTCTGTAATTCAATTACTGTTTTTCTAGAAGTACAGTTTAAATTCAGAGCAGCTGTGCAGATGCTACTGTACTGACTCCTGATTGATGAATATTATCATGAAAGCACTGACCCCTCTTCAGGAATATAGGTAGTTGTTTTCAGATGCCAGCCGTCATGTTTTTATTCATTCATACACTGCATAGGGTTTTTTTTTTTTAATATATTTTTATGGAGATTACTGGGGAGAATCTCCATTTGTATGTACCAATTGGAAATATTAGCTATATTTAATTTGGGTACAGAAGTCATGTAACATTTACATCTCAATGACTGAAAACCACCATTATAAAACTGATAGTTCCGGTCCGTGATTTACAGTGAATTTATCCGCTTCGCGTCGTGCCTAACAACGCCCCTTAGCTGTTATAAATTCACTGTAAACCACGGCTTCTTGGGGCTTATTGCTTTATTTTAAAATTCCCTGATATTTCTATATATATTGCTATTGCATGTCAACATATTCTGTTACACCAAATACACAAAATAATGATCTTTAAAATAGCATATATGATATTTGCTAATGTAATGGTAAAGTGTGTGATTTTGTTGATATAAAAAAAATGTCATTTGTGGGTCAGTTCACGCAACAAATGTAAATAAACACTGTTGATCAGTGTGGCACTATTGTAACTTAGTTTGCTCTGTTTTTTTCGAGAATCACAAAACAGCATCCTGGAATCAATCAATTGCGTGATTTGGGGAGGGACTATCGGTTTGTCTGACCAATGGGAGACTAGGTAGGCCTGAAACTTATTTGAGAATCATTTTGCAATTCTGTTCGGTGATGCTAGTGGTACAGAAACTACAGCTCCACCACTATAACACGTTCATGTTTTCACATTATAGTTTTGGTTGTAAAGATAGGAAGCCAGGGAGAAAAATAAAGGAAAAACTTTACTAATATACTGCACTCTCCGAGTGATACACAGAGACAAACTGGCTTTTTCTCTTCACCCACAGCCCTTGAAAAGGTTTTTTTTTTCATTAAAAATGTGCACTACTTAAACTTTTTGGATTTCTGTAGTCCTTTGTAATCATGTCCTCCGTCGAAACCGATAACAACAAAAACCCTCTCTTCAGAATCAAATTGTTTCCTTACCCCTTTATGAGCTCTACTTCATGCTTTGTGCACTAATATTGTTATCCCAAAAAGTAATTTCCTACCTCAGGCCATTAGTTCAGGGTCGCTAAATGCATGGTTGTTAACATCCAAGGCACTACACATGCAGGTGCTCATAGCCGTGTGTTGCTCATCAGGCCAGTTTCTGCTCCAGCAGCTGAATAATCACTTCTGCATGAGCTGTTCACATATAGCACCATGGCAACATCAGCTATTAAAGAAACTGCAAATCTCTATTCTAGATTTCAGCATTATTCTGTGAGCTCGAAACTACACGATTTCGTAGAAGATCAACAAGACATGCTTCAAAAACCAAACATGCTTTACATCCAGTGACATTATGGCTTAAATGGTATGATTGATTGATTGATTGGTTTTGAACTGAAATGATAAATCTTTGTTAGTTTGGGCAAAACTGAAACAGAGTAGATTATCTACTTGAAATATAATCAATCATTTATTCCAAGTTTTACATAAATTATAAGTATGTTACACAGACGTGTAAGTTCTGAGTCTATTGTCATATATTTGAAGGGTTTTCAGGGACACAGACAGAACCGTAAAAACAATGGAAGCACGAGAAAAAATAAAGCAATCAAAACAAAGCCTGAGCATTACAGAACCACAAAACCTGAACACATTTCAGCACAGAAACTTTAAATATGAAGAATGCAACAAGCTTTTGCACATACAGCACAAAAAAGTGTGACTGAGGAATCACACAGATGTGATTCATACAAACAGTAAACAATTATCAATTTTAATACAATACTGTCCAGAATCTGTTATATCGATGAAAAGCACCTCAAAATAGTTGTTTCTGCTTTAGATCTAGAAGGGGTAATTATAGCAATCACAAAATAACCAAACAAAAGTTTAACAAATAGTCTTTTTTATTTCAAAATTCCCTGCCTCAAATATATAAACTTGATTTTCTAACCAAGGCTCTGTATGTACAGGGTTGAACATCTTTGAATTGGATACGTCTTTTAAGAGATTGAGGTATAGTGTCAAGAAATTCAATCTGACATCAAGTTACTTTTCATCAAGTTTCTTTAGCATTGTAGAGTCACTGATTACCACAGCATCATTGCTACCACTTGAGAACAAAAGAAAACTAGTGGAAGACCATTAATCCTTCACTATTTTAGACACGCCCATATATTACTGGACAAAAAAAAAGGAAACTTCAAGTGCTTAAATTGGTCAATATTTACAAAATGGATACTTTATAATTACAAATCTGGATGGTTTGAAATGCTTGTTTTATTTTATAGTTGGCAGGGACACTTGATTGATTGACATCTTGTGAAGAAATCTGTTGCACTGTTGGTTTTCAAACATGAAAACAACAACAACAACAACAAAATTCTAGAGAAAATACTCTTGATAGTTATCAATATTTCATCAAATCAATTTTGACGCACATGCAAGATTTAAAGGCAATCATTAAAGAACAGTATTGTACAAAATAATAATTACAGTTTTACCAAAAAAATGCACTTTCAATAGCACCTTAAGTGTTTGGGTGTTTACAACAAGAGCACACCACTGTGGTTGTCTTGCTCAGAGCAGCACCTGGAGGAGGATCTGTAATGGATACAGGGAAAACGGGAAGGAACGGGATTGGGAATTAATTGGATTGGAGCTTGGGGAAGGACTGGGATCAGGAGTAAATGGTGCTGGGATTAAGGATGGAATGGGACAAAAAACAAGGCTTAAGAGTTCAATTGGAGAAAAAAAAAAAAAAAAACATGTTTGGAAAATTGGTAAAGGAATGGGTCCTCCTCCTTCTCCTGAAAGTGCGCCATTGTCCACCAGGTAGTTCGTGTCCTCTTTCTGGTTTATTCCAATTGCAGGCTTCAGTCGTTCGATGAATATTCCATTTCCGATTACACAGTGCGGGTGCTGGTGTGTGTGTTTGTGGCGCAAGGAGGGGGTCTGTTTGGCTGGCCACACTCCTTGACCTTTGCCATAAAGGTAAGAGGGGGTGTCCTTTAGCCGAGGAAGCAGACAGGGCCTACCTCAAAGCCAAACCTTTGACTGGATTCCCCAAAGTCATTCAACATGACATCGATGATAGGCACCTGGTCGATGCGAGGAGTATTAATTTCCATCACAGACTTAGAATATCCCTGCTTCAGCTGAAAGAGAAAGAGATGAATTGTGTTATAAACTGTTTAAGCAGAATTATACAACTGTTAGTTCTGATCATCTAATTTGATTGGACAAGCGGCAAGTTTCACTGGGGTTTCACAGTTTGTATGACTTGTTACTGTTAATGACAACTATTAAAAATAAGTTACATTAATAGAAATAAAACTGAAATAAAATAAAATATAAATATTAGATGAATAACCTAAAACTTGGCAACTTATTCAAAATAAGTACTAAAACTATTAAAACTAAAAAAAAAAAAAAAATTATTATAATAAATCGAAGTAAAAAAATGTGTAAAAATATAAAAATAAATGGTGAAATATGAATAAATACTATGTGAAGAGTGAAGAGAATATTCAATACAAACATTATTTTTGCTGTGATAATGTGATGTTGCTTTATTAAAATACAGTATGAATATACAATATGTGATCCTGAACCACAAAACCAGTCTTAAGTCGCTGGGGTATATTTGTAGCAATAGCCAAAAATACACTGTATGGGTCAAAATGATCGATTTTTCTTTTATGCCAAAAATCATTAGGATATTAAGTAAAGATCATGTTCCATGAAGATATTTTGTACATTTCCTACCGTAAATATATAAAAACTTAATTTTTGATTAATAATATGCATTGCTAAGGACTTCATTTGGACAGTTTTAAAGGTGATTTTCTCAATATATATATATATTTTTTGCACTCTCAGATTCCAGATTTTCAAATAGTTGTATCTCGGCCAAATATTGTCCTATCATAACAAACCATACATCAATGGAAAGCTTATTTATGCAGCTTTCAGGTGATGTATACATCTCATTTTCGAAAAATTGACCCTTATGACTGGTTTTGTGGTCCAGGGTCATATATATCAGTACATATTGGATATTAGAGTTTATTTATTTTTTTAAAATAAATATATTGGTACCTGCCAATATTAGATGTTTAATTGTACAGCTCATTTCCTCTATTTTTACATTTAGATCACCTTTGCCCTCATCTAATGTTCACTTTAATCAAGTTAATCTTTAATTTCTTCCAAGTTAGTCTTTAAAAGTACACATTTTTAAAGTAGTTAAATGTAATTAAAATATCTCAAAATGAATACCCACTTTTTCCTACTTTACGTTAAAATGTTGTGATGCCAAAATTCACTTATAGCATTTAAAGCAACTTATTTTATTTACTTTTTTGTACATATAGTTTCATTTATTTAGGCAAAATGCAGAATTTTAATATCTGCCAATTGTAACATTGTAGCATCCCTAATATACAGTACAGTATAACCAGCAGACCTAACAACAGCACTCTCACCGAGCAGCCATCTGAAAGAACCTTGATGAAGGGGTTGTTGTCATACGACATTTCCTCATCATTAGAGCCCAGGAAGCGCAGCGCCTTGTCATAGTTGTCAGCCTTGGCGTCATACCAGGCCACAGACTGATGGCAAATGTATGTGAAGTTCTGCCGGGCAGAAGAGCTGAGCAACTTGAGGAACGTCATCTGGACTGAGGTTATTGAGCTCTCCTCAACATCCACATAAGACAACTGAGACACAGGGAATAGATGGGTCAAACATCTGGCCTAAAGAAGAACTTTCAAAAACTTTTCAAAGTATTGCAGGGATGGAAATCGTTAGGAATTGAATGGTTCTCGTTCCTTGATCTAGTTTACAATTCTTTTAGTACTTTTGAGAAAGAACCTTTTAATAATTAGTCTGTACATAAAAATACTAAGACTGGTTTAGTAAGCGATTTAAAATTAAAACCATTTTTCCCCACCAGCCCTAAACTACTGTCACTCTTCAAGCAATAGAGACATTCATGACCAAATTGCTGAGCTATGATTCAAAGCTTATGAAGTTTATAATGTAAGAGAAAAATGGACACTTACAATTTTTCCACGCTTAAATTCACTGAACCAAGATCCCGGGGACTCCTTTGGCCAGTTTGATATTCTAACCTGGAACAAATGGAAACTGTGATCAAATGATACCCCAAGATAATACAATTCTTTATTTTTGATTTATATTACTACCAATCATGAGATTTAGCAGAGATGAGTTCCTCTCACCCCTGAGGACTTTTTATCGGGGTAAATGCAAGTTTCTCCTCCTGCAGTGAAGTTACAATACACTTTGAAGGCATCTCCCATGCATCCCATATTTGGATCGATCCAGTAATGTCCTGCAGTCAAAAACATGAATGTTAAAATTCTCTTTTTTTGCCCCAGATAAAGAGAGAAGTAACTCTCCAGATCTCTCTTCATCTCTATCTGTTTTATCTTCGATTATGAACTCTTGTTTACCTTGGACAGACTTAACTGACTCTTAACTGCCTTATCTATGCTAAAGTAACTTTCTCTCACCATCAGGGAAGTCTGGCTGGCTGAGCTGCAGGTCTTTGCAGGTTCTGGCTGGGTTATCCTGGGTCCCCAGTGGGAACTTCATGCGTTCAATGTCCTGCTTGAGGGTGTTGAGGGATCCAAACACATCCTCCATTCCCTCCATACCATAATCCATCATTCCCGCTGCTTCGTCATCTTGCATGTCAGGTGACCTCCGCGATTTTTTACTTGTCTGGATGGGGAGGGACTGAATGATGTCACCAGCTGGGCCCTAGTGATAGAAAATCAAAAAGAAATCACTGACAATTCTGTAGGGTCGGCTTCATTCCCATTGGAGACATAAGCATGTCAATTTGATTTTCAGCACAGCTCTCAAGACAATCTGATTTATTTTCATGCAATATAAGATTTTTTCTTACAGGAGGACCTGGTGGTCCTATCAGGCCAGGGTCTCCCTTCTGGCCAGCTGAACCCTGGGGAAACAGAAAACACTCTTCATTTAAACTGGAACAAAAAAAATGAACCACCTCAATAACCATGTGCAATGGAGAGGTTCAGCACTTACAGTTGATCCTTTGGATCCTTTCTGTCCTTGTGTTCCCTGAAGATAGAGACAACGAGGAAGTCAATTAAGCAAATGTTATGGTGGTTAAATGTCATGTTTACATGCACAATGCATTAACTCGACTGTCACGACCAGAATAAGATTCCTGAAATCTGAATTTTGGGTCATGCACAGCACTTTTCTTTTAATGAATGTAAAAACATTCATATAATTAAAAAAAGAGATCATGAAAAAAAATCATGAAATTATTACATTACTGACCAAAATAATTAAAATTCAGTGGAATAAATGGCAAGAGTGGGCGAGCATCTTCAGGTTTGCCGAAAGAGAATAGTTGACTTTGAACTATAGCAGCTTAATGATAACATATTGCGGAATATTCCTAATAGCTGTGGAGCATATAAATGTCTTTACAGAAAAAAAAGGTTTGACCAGAAAATAGAGTAAAAAAAAAACTGCTTACAGGAATACCAGGAGGACCTGGGGGACCGAGGGGACCAGAAGCACCAATGAGACCCTGCAGTCAATAAAACAATTCATATTTTCCAGTGCAAAACCAAAACATATTCTTAAATAACAGCATCTATGAGGAGCAGACAAAAGCACACCCAGATTCTGAACTGACTCAGGTGTATGTAAAGAGCACACATCACTCACAGCATCACCCTTGCCTCCACCAAGTCCCTGAGGTCCTTGCAGTCCTCGGTCACCCTTCTCTCCTTGCTCACCGGGAGGACCGATCAGACCAATCAGACCTGGATGACCCTGAACGAGTGAAACAAGTGGAACAATGGCATGCATTTTTCAGTAAAAGAACCGATGCAAATCTCAATGTAAAGGCTGAAATGGCAAACAATTTATTTTATCATGTATTAAATAGAAGTTATTGTTCTGGATCTTTTGCTACCACAGTCCACAGTGTGTGCAATATAAATCTTATTTAAGGCGCAGAATCTGAGAGGTGCTCAAGTGCTTTAGTTTCTATTCAACACCTGATATTTACAGCCACAGCTACTGTACTTGCCTCTCCAGAATATTAATACTTCACATCTCAGCAGGTCTCCTCTCATAAAACAGATTTACAGATGTATACTGCATTGATTATGTATCGCAGGCAGAGTAACAGTTTAATTATTGTCTGACACTGTATTTAATCTACAGCACTAAGAGCTTGTTTATACCTTGTCATTATGTGAAATAGAGATGCCAGTGAGGCCTGTTGCTCTCACATCTTAAACTTTCAACTGAGCTCAGCATAATTGTAAATATACATAGACAGATTTAGGAAAGGAATATTTAAAGTGTAGAACCTCCTTGGAGACGTTTATGGCATATATATATATATAATTTATGTTTTTAAAATTTCTTAAGCTCAAAAAGGCAGAATGTTGAGTTTAAGAGAGCAATATTGTGATATATTACTGCAATCTAAATTTAAAAGAACTGTTTTCTATTTGAATATATTTTAAAATGTATTTTATTTATGTGATGGCAAAGCTGAATTTTCTTCAGACATCTTAGAGTCATATGGTCCTTCAGAAAACAATTTAATATGCTGATCTGGTAAAATAGACACACACACACACACACACACACACACTTACATACAATATATATATATATATATATATATATATATATATATATATATATATATATAACACACACACATGGATATCACAACATTTTCTTAATAAAATGATCTATTGACATGTTCCATTTGCCGTCTTTATTTTTGTGCTTTGGAAAAAGTACTAGTTAAATACTAGTTAAAACATACCTTCTCACCCTTAGTACCAGGGTCACCTTTCAAGCCAGGAAGACCAGGAGGACCCTAGAATGTCAAGACATAAATGTCACAGATGTCTTTATGCAAAAAACAAACAAACAAACTAAAAGAAATATACAAGTGACATTCATTAGTTTAAATGAACAACATAATGGTGCCTCATTGTGTCTTCTTACCAATGGTCCAGGAGGACCGTCTTGACCAGCAGCTCCAGGAAGTCCCTGCTCACCCTGAGAGGGAAGACAGAAACCAGAAGCCCATTAATACATACTATAACAGCAAAAATGAATGCACGACACATATACTCAAATCTACTGACTAGACAAGGAGAGTGATTCTTGTGTACTATTCTGCTCAGTTAATATAATTACGCAGCAATTTGAACTATATCAGAGTTTCCAAATGCATACCACAGGCCCCGGGATGCCACGTAAGCCTTCAGCTCCAGACTTTCCAGGAGGCCCCATGGCTTGGGCAGGCATCCAGGTATTTAGCATTACTGTCCACACATTTGTGAACACTATTAATATGATTATTCAGACAAATAGTAATTTGTGAAAGACTTAATGATGGTATTGTTTTCTCAGCATGGGAATGAACACAACACAAGTTTGAAATATGTTTCCCAGAAGTTCATGATCAATATGGGTGTGCACATTTAGATTCAAGACACACAGAAGGCCGAGGCCACTTAAAGTTGTAAGTAAGGCGGGTGAAAATGGAAAGCCCTGAAATGCATTTTTATTGCTACTAACAGCTCTGCTGATACGAGAAAATTTAATTTTTCAGACTAAAAGTCTGACTTGGTCACATATTGAAAACAGTCTTCATTTCTTTCCTGACATGTATATGGCAATAAAACTCACTTTTAGAAAGCAACTGAAATGAAATTCTCTCTGAAGTTATGAGTCAGCTACTGAAAATTAAAAGTTTTCTGTGGTAAATAGATCAGAAGTTGTGTTAGAGCTAAAAGTGTAATCAATTGTAAGCAAAGTCTTGAGGATGGCAACAGAGCTGACAATGACAACTTAATTTCCTTTCGGCTATCACATTGCCGTCACAGTGCTGTCAATCATCCCACTTTGGTCAATATTCTATAATAGAACTGTCTAAATGTCAGCCTCAGCTCAACTGCTCTTAAGCAATGCAAACTGATGTGAGAAGCCCATTTTTTCCCAAACAGGTTTTATGTTATGCTGAGATTTCACAGGAATGTCTTTTCCCAAGCAAAGCGTGCACTCTTTACTCACTTGGGAACAATTTACTGAGGGAGGACCCAGTAAACTCCTGACTGTGCTCTGCTTTTAAAGATTTATTGTTTGTGCAGTTCAGATCTGTTAAAAATAAATGTGACCCATAAAATATAGGCTACTTTTAGCATGAAGTTACAAGGGAAGCTCATAAACCTATTTGAAAATGTGTGTCTCAGCAGATTATAGAAGGAACAACAAAGGGGTAATGCAAACAAGTACATTCTTACGTTTTTTTAAAAGAACGAAAAGTGTTACACACCAAACATTTGGTACTTACAGTGGGGATGTTCATATATCTAACACTAAGTCTGAGCTGTTGGTTTAATAAGTTAGTTTACTACAATGATGCTACTAGTTTAACTAGATTTCTTTTCAGTAGCTTGACAGTAGAGATGCTATTTTTAAAATAGTGTAGAATTTTTATAATTTTTCAACCAAGTAGCATAGTGGCATGAAATGCTACATTGATTTGCTTAAAATATGAACTGCGATGTCCGACTGAACAAAGTATTCACTCTTTAGAAACAAACAGTCCAACAACGCTGATACAAGAGCATGCGGTTCTTTCAGATGTACATGAAAAATGCAAAAAACGAAAAACGTTTGTAACTATATCTACAGTCGGATCTCTGCACATTTTCTTTTAGAATCACCATTAGTCCATAACATATTGTACCTGTTTCATGGCACATCATAAAATAAATGTTTTAAAAATGTCTGCATTTCTAGATATAACCAGTCGCCCAACAATTGTCGGTCCACAGTTGTACTCCTGTAGGCATAACACATCTGAAATAATAGATCACCACCAGACAAATCACCTATTTTCTACATTTTTTCTAATATTTCTAATATTTGGGCAGATACTTGGTACAGAGCATTTAAATTTAAAAGCATATTTTGTATTTTTAAAAAAAATATGTAATCAAATCAAATACAAATAACTATGAATAAGAAAGTGTCCCTTTAAGTAGCTTAAAAGTAGTTATCTACTTTTTATTAGTAACTTGCAATGTAACTAACTTTTCAGATTGGTAGTTAATTGTCTGTAGTTAAACTGTTTTAAAATTATGAGTAGCTTCTAACTTGGAAAGCTTTAACACTTTTAAAGTATCTTATCCAACACTGAACCAAATGAACAAAATGCCCGGTGAACAAAAGTACTCACTCGCTTTCCAGGGGGTCCTGGAGGACCAGCTTCACCAGATGGACCAGGTGGACCCTGTGATGTAAAAATTCAATGCATTACTAGCAAGTTTCATTATGTTTGAACATAAAATATGATTTTCAGTGAAAGTCGACCATCACTCACAGGCTGACCGGCCTCTCCATCATCTCCCTTGTCTCCGGGAAGGCCATCCAGTCCCTGTGTGAAACAGAACATTACATCACAACATTACCATAATATTTCATTTCCATCAAGCATCATATTATAGTTTCCTCACAACATTTGTTTAATACGCTGGACATTAAGCCTGTAACTAACGACTATTTTGACAACTTGTTGATTACTTATTTGATTGATCTTCTACACCTTACGCAATGTTTTTCTTTAAACAATGTGCAATGAAGCCTGTAATATATGCTGAACACTGTGTGCAAAGAAAGGTTGTTTGAGTGGAAACCTGGGCGCATTAAACTACATGACTTTCTTTGAAATGTTTATATATAAAGTGCTTTGGAAAAGTGTTGCACACTTTTTCCCCTCGCTCTATTGCTTCCAGCATTTTAAAATGCATTTGTTCCCCACAGAAATAGTTATTTTACTGACGCAAAGCGAATGAATTCGCCTCCATAGTGAACTTACACCTGCTCCGGGCTCACCAGGAGGACCTGGATCTCCAGGGAAGCCAATAGGACCCTAAATTACAAAAGAAATG
Source organism: Sinocyclocheilus rhinocerous (assembly GCF_001515625.1). Classification (NCBI taxonomy): domain Eukaryota; kingdom Metazoa; phylum Chordata; class Actinopteri; order Cypriniformes; family Cyprinidae; genus Sinocyclocheilus; species Sinocyclocheilus rhinocerous. Next base: position 685,417 of record NW_015649561.1, on the reverse strand, counting down.
ATGGATCAATTCAGTCATCATCAGTTCAGTATTATTTCAGTCTAATAGCTGAAGGGTGCTTTCTGGGATGTCACTGATGGTGACTTACTGGGTTTCCTTTGGGTCCGTCATCTCCAGGGGGTCCTCTTGCACCAGCGGGTCCTGCAGCTCCAGGAGGGCCAGCTTCCCCTTTCTCTCCAAGCTCACCTTTGGGTCCCTATGGAAGGACACAACAACCATCAACATCCTGCTTTCATCCATCTATGATGATTATGCTAAACAAAATTAACTATGTAATTCAAAGCTGATGCTTTGTTGTTTTCAAGCCCCGAAATGGAGATTTACTGTAAATATGTTGGCTAAAAAGACATTATAATGGTTACTTATTGCTTAGTGGTTGCTAGGCCATTTTGGATGGTTGCACCATTCACGATTGAATAGCATTTCTGAATTTCAATTGAGGTAGCCAACAGGGTGAACTGCATTTCAAATTTGAATTTAAAAAAAGTAGACTTAAACTGAACTGAAGTTCATATCACTGCAACAAGTATAACATCATAACATCATAAGTGTAAAAAAAGGTTGTCAAAACTAACGTTGAATGTAAACTCCTAATGCAAGCAGAAAGCTACTATCCTCTTTAGTCTCAAAAAGCATTGAGACCAACAGACAAACATCAGCATTTAAGATGCTGATATCACATAAACAGGTTTGTGCAGCAGGCCGTGGTTGAAATAATGTCCCTGGGTGAAAAAGGATGATGATAGCAGCAACCATCTGGAATGCAAGTGATGTTCACCTCAGCATATACGAGAGAGAGGAAAATATTCACATGGCCATTCTAAAGCAGAGGGAGGTAAAATAATCAACTGCAAAGGACTGTAGCAGCCTTCACCTGCCTGTGCTAATAACACGTGGTACTCTTGTGAATGCAGAGTGGAGAATGATACGGAAGAGAAGAATTCTTGAATAAAGTCGTTTTTTTGTTTTCTTTGTGCACAAAAAGTATTCTTGTAGCTTCATAAAATTATGGTTGTAACACTGATGTCACATGGACTATTTTATCGATGTCCTTACTATCTTTCTGGTCCTTGAACGTGGTAGTTCGCTGTCTATGTGCAGAGTGGAGAATGATACGGAAGAGAAGAATTCTTGAATAAAGTCGTTTTTTTGTTTTCTTTGTGCACAAAAAGTATTCTTGTAGCTTCATAAAATTATGGTTGTAACACTGATGTCACATGGACTATTTTATCGATGTCCTTACTATCTTTCTGGTCCTTGAACGTGGTAGTTCCGTTGCTGTCTATGCAGGGTCAGAAAACTCTTGGATTTCATCAAAATAGCTTAATTTGTGTTCCGAAGATGAACGAAGGTCTTACGGGTTTGGAACGACATGAGGGTATTGAGTATGAGGGTATCAGTATTTAATGACGGAATTTTCATTTTTGGGTGAACTATCCCTTTAGAGGTCATTAGCTTTATGTGTTCCGAGTTAAAAACAAGGAATTGTGTAGTTATGCTCCTTGAATGTCAATAGATTAGCCTCAATTACACGCAGGCCAGATACGTCTGGTAAACACTCATAAAACCAGACTCAACGACTCTTAAACACAAACAAATACTTACTACTGAACCAGATTCTCCTGGTGGTCCTGGATTACCTGCCTCACCAGTCTCACCCTGAGGGGAAGAGATGAAGTTTTACCTAGTCTTGATTACACTGTAACATCTATACACATTCATCATAATAACTACAATACATATTTGTGTACTTTCACGTTTTTACAGAGATTTATTTGAGAAATACCCACCTTTTCACCATTTCCACCCATTGCGCCGATACCTCCGGGAGGGCCAGGAGCACCCTGTCAATCAAATAACAATACTGTTGATTCAAATCTTTCTGATGGAGTTTCTATACAACTATGGCACAGTTAAACTCACATCCGCTCCACTAGGACCTTGAGGACCTCTGGGACCAGGAGGACCAGGTGGACCCTGTAAGAAAAAAAAAAACACCAGCTTGTCAAACAATTAAGATACTAAACTCTGGAAGATTCAACGGATGCATTCAAACCAAATGTTGGTTAATCATTCTGACCTATTTATTACAAGAATCTGCACATCTTTTGTTTGTGAATCAGTGGCACTAGCACTAATAATATGAAGGTGTGGTCACATTAGTGAAATTTCTCCAAAATCACAGGCAAAAAAGGTTGACTGTCCAATGTCAATATTGTAGCAATGCATGAAGCAGAAGTCGTCATTTTTTTGTTGGTCAATGTGGTGAATTTGCACAAACAACTTGAACACGAGTGAATTCCATGAGTTTCCATGAATTCCAACTGAAATGACTAGATTCCACAAGAAAATTGTTTAACAAGCAACAGTAGACGTGACTGCACCTTACCACAAAATAAAGATATACAGTGCATTTGCAAACTTTTGTTGTAATTGTTTTTTGTTTTTTTTAAAAGAAAGCATGCATGTTTAGTACATAGTTGAGACTAATTATGACAAAAATATAGTAAACACTGCATTTTGACAACAAGGATCAGTGGTGGACAGTAACGAAGTAGTTTTACTTCGTTACTGTACTTAAGTAGGCTACATTTTTTACATCAACTGTACTTTACTGGAGTAGTTTTATTTTATGAGTAACTTTTACTTTTACTTCACTACATTCCAAAGCATAAGATTGTACTTTTTACTTCACTACATTTCATAAAACGTATCGTTACTCCTTATAATATATCACGTGCTCCGGGACACAGAAGCGGTGTCTGAATCATGAACGAACTGATTCTTTTCAATGAACGCATTAAATCAGTTCGCAAGTCGCACCAAACGATTCATTCACGAATTGGAATGATCCGATTGCAGCTGTTCTCGAGTCGACAACTCACTGATTCAAATGATCCGTTTAGTGCGAGTCTCCAGTGAACTGAATTCACAAGTAAGAACCGGGAGAATTTGTGAGCACGAGTACGTCTGATGCTGTTAAAAGTAAGTTACTAATGTCGAATTTTAGGATTGGTTGAGAAGAAAAAAAATCATTATGAAAATCTAATTATATTTTCCTTATTATATTCATTATATTCATTATTTCCTTATTGGTTATTTTGGGAAAATCCCAGGTATTTTGAGCAGTAGGATTATAAAAAAATATATGCTAACATAAAATTAAATGATAAAAATAGCCTATATAAAACTGCAAAATAAACATTCATCTATCGGTACTTTTTACTTAAGTACATAAAAAAATCAAGTACTTTTGTACTTTCACTCGAGTAAAATTGAAAACTGAGTACTTTTACTTTTACTGGAGTAATATTTTATTATACGGATCTGTACTTTTACTCAAGTACTTGATTTGTGTACTTCGTCCACCACTGACAAGGATACTATAAACTCACCATTGGGCCGACGTCTCCATTCTCTCCTTTCTCACCTGGTGGTCCTGGCAAACCCTAGAGGAAAACAAGTTTTGCATAATAATCAGGCACAACTCCAGTTTACATAAGAGTTAACCTATTACAATTTCAAAAATGCTAAAACCTTTAGTAACAAGAGAGGATGCGTTAATGTTTCCTCTTACCCCATGAACAATGTGACAATTTAGAATAACAATCAGTCTCGCAGTGTTGAATATTAATATTATACATTTACAGCTCTGAGCCATCGGGTAAACACTATTAATCAAATAACAATTTTTGGTAATTAGCAGTAGAAGGAACCTCATGGCAATTAACACATTTGCATTTGGGTCCCTGCGAATGTGTCACACCCGGTGTCACTTTGAAAATATGAAACACAAAAAGAGGCAAAGCTTGGCAAGCAATTCATTTTGCAATATAATTGTGCTTGACTAAAGAGGTTTGAATGTTATTCAGATCATTATCACCAAACAATACCAACAGACGTCTCTCCATTGTTCATAGTCAACATCTGTAATTACAAGGCTATTCTGGGTCATTGTGTTTAGCAGACATGCTCATTGGTACCCGCTAACACATATTTTACTGCTTATTGTTGTGATAAATGTTGTGTTACTATAAAAGGACAGAAGTGATATTTCACAGCCATTTTGAGGGAAACAATTTCCCCAACTGCCAAAACAGCTTATACGTTATCTTTACAGTGGGTTTTGAAAAGATAATGAGAAGTCTCCATTCTAATAAAGTCCAATTACTTCTCTTTAGCAAGTTATTCAAAACTTGAGAGAAAACAAATTAAGATGGTTAATTTCTTTAGATCAAAAATCATTATCGCGGAGGATCAGTGAGCGGTACTAACAAGGAGACGCAGAGCACAAACAATTAGCACAGTTGGGATGAATCACTATTCCTATTACCTTTGATTACCAGTCAAATGCTCTGAGTGACTCTGTAATATTGCTGTGTTGAGTAGCTGCCTCTGTTGCCATTTGAAAATCACCCCCTCATTATTCCTATAAAGGTGAAGGGTGTAATGTTTTTTGATGTTATAATATTTTCTTAATACGCAGAGTCTTCAGAGTCACATGATCCTTCAGAAATCATTCTAATATGTTGATTTGGTGCTCAAGAAAGATTTCATATTATTATCAATGTTTAAAAACTTAACATTGCTTAATATTTTTATGGACTCATGATACATTTATTTTTTCATGATACTTTGATGAATGCAAATTTCAAAAGAACAGCTTTAATTTAAAATAGAAATCTTGTGCAACATTATAAATGTCTTTACTGTCACTTTTCATCAATGTAATGCATCCTTGGTGAATGAAAGTATTCATTTTTTACACTCATAAATAAACAAATAAATAAATAAATAAATACAAATATTCTAACCTCAAACTTTTGACTGGCAGTGTATAAGTAAACAATTCGTAAGCTGTTTTTCAGAAAAGTGGTTACCAAAATATTTCCATGTTTCAATGTTTGCAAAAATGGTTCAACCAATTGACTGAACTTGGGAAGTTGGAGTGGGACTCTGTTTGTCCGACCAATGGAAGTCAGGAAGCGTTCAAAGAATCCTTTTGAAAAGCAATTATTATTTTTGCAAATCCAATTGGTGGCGCTATTGGCACAAAGACTACAATTCTCCTTGAAAACGCCAAGTAAACTGAAAGTGACGGAATCAATCAGCCAAGTTTAGAGCAACATAATTGAATCCAGATTTTCAAAATGGCTATTGCTCTCCTTGCTCAATTATCCTGCCTTGATGATGTTTAATAGTGGAGCTTTGTGTAAATTAAATAACATGCTTGCAGCAGATCCATAATAGACGTGTTTAGATTAGTGTGAAGATGATAACTGTACCTGCAGTCCGACGGGACCGGGAAGACCTGGGAAACCACGGGGCCCCTCATCTGTAAAATCATAAGATTTCTTATTTGACTGGAAAACTACAGGGATACCTAAAAGCTTCTCTGTTTATGACAACAGATTTGCAAATGATTCTTATCACAAGTTTGGGAATATGGTCGACGTGTTGCGTTTTCAAATGCATGTTACAGTACAAGGCCATTTCGTGTTTCATGTGGGAAAATATGGTAATTTGTGTGGAAATCACATCATTGCATAGAATTAATTTGATTAAATTTTTTTAATCAAGTGACAATCCTAATAATGTATGCATATAAAGAAAGAAGGTTCAATCAAGTGACTAAGGTCTTTTAAGCAGCATTAACATCATTATGTCATCTAATAGATTTAACGTCTCGCACGTTTCCAAATTTGTAATATCCTATTCAGTAGAAAAGCCAAACAGTTTCCAAGAATGTTCTTCATATAACTGCACAGAATAGGTGTAATTATCAGCTTTTATAGAGCTAATGTATCAAGGAAACAGAGAGGCCCAGCTGGGAGTGTTCAGCTTGAGTCAAAAACTTTAAATATTCAACTGTGTGCCACCTGGCCCTGACTACTTACTCTCACTGCTGCTTTATCAACTCAGCAGGCTGCCTGACAGAGCAAAACTGAGCAAATGTGAGACACTTTTATCCAAAGCAACTTATAGTGCAACTTAACACAAGGAGCAATGAAGACCAAACAATCAAGATGGCCCAATGCAAGATATTTTTGTCCAGTTGACATAGCTGTCACTTTCCCTACCAGGCCAGCAGTTACAGTGCTCTAATGATCTGGCCACATGCAAGTGTTTTTATGCCTTGCAAACATAAACCTACATCCTTTTAACTAACAACCCAGATCACTAACCACTAATCCACAACACCCTGTGCAAAAAGAAACAATGAAGTTAGGCTAAGAAAGCTTGAGCAGTGAAGATACTTTTTATGTGTGAGTAATAAAAATGATATATTTGTGTGACAACTACTCCAGGACGAATGGAAAAAAGAGGTGATCATTTGGGTTTCATCCTATACGGCTCAAATGGAAGGTTGTAAGTACTCACAGCAGGACCTGGAGCTCCAATTACACCCTGAGGACCTACAGGACCTGGTGGACCCTACAGTAAAAGACAACCGGGACAACTTTAGACACTGGTTGTGAAGAAGCTAGATCTCATATGAACATTTGAAGTGGCAAAGATAGCATTTGTTTGTGTAAAAATAGGCATAAGTGAGTGTAAATACAGCAAAAAGGTAAACAAATATTTATAATTAACATTAAATTATACATAAAATAAATGGTAACACTTTACAATAAGGTTCAATTTAGTTAACACACACTAGTTAACATAAACTAACAATGAAAATACTTTTAAATAATTTATTAATCTTAGTTATCTTGGTCATTTCAACATTTACTAATACACTATTAAAAGCAAAAGTAGATTTTTTTTCTGTTAAAATTATGATTTGATGGACCTGAGCTAACATGAACATAAACAGTTGTATTTTTAATAATGTTAACAAATATTGATAAATACTGTAACAAATATATTATATATAAAATGTAGCAACAGTGGCATATGACTGATTTATAAGTACAAGCAAGTCAAAGCATTCAACTAATGGGACCTTATTATAAGGTGTTATAAGTGTTACCAGTTAAATATATAATAATTATTATTTTGAATGCTTTATTTATAATAAATACTGTTCAACTTACATGTTCGCCTTTGTCACCCTTGCTTCCCTTTTGACCTGGTTCTCCAACTTCTCCCTGGAGAAAAAAAAAGAAAAGTTTTTGAAAATCAAGAAACTTCAAGCTGTTTACAACTTTTCCCTAATTGCCTGGTCATCAAAATTTTCTCAAGGTCACTTCAGCATCAACAGCAGAGTAAACTTTACTCCAGAGATTTTAATTTAACAGTAAAACCAAGACCTTGGGATGTTTTTGCAATTAATTGATTACTTGGCTCCTCCAACACCATTGCCGCCACAGCCGAAAAGAATAATGTGGCTTGGGACGTGATAAGGATCTAAAAAAGCACTATTCTACATTTAACAGGGCGATAATAGATTCTGGAATACATCAGCCTCAAAGCACGTTTGTTTACTTGGTGTATGTGCCTCGATTTCACTGGTTTCAACATTTCACTACAGTAATGATTTTGTGTCTTGTTTGGTTATGGTGATGGATAAGTCAAAACTCTGTCCGCATTGTCACTAATGGTGTGCAGATGTGAGATGGGCATGATGTCTGTGAATTAAAACGTCATGCTGTAGAGATTAGAATAAAGTGCTGCACCTTGTCACCATCCTCTCCAGGTTGACCCTGAGGTCCGGCTGGGCCTGGGAGTCCAACTGGACCTTGAATGCCATCCCGGCCGGCAGGACCAGCAGGTCCTTTCTCACCCTGCATGAAGTTAAGAAATAACAGTTTACACACATGTCTGAAAGTGCTGATTAAGAAACTGTTACATCCTATGAGGAATACTTTAATCTGGTTAATACAGACAGGCAGAGCAAACAAAGCTAATGGCAGATCCACTGCAATTAATTAACAGCATTTATACATTATGCAGAGGAATATGTTCAGTATTATTATAGAACCTTTCAGTCAACTAATTTATTTCAGCTTTAACTGTGTGCTGTAAAAGTCTAAGTGAACTGAATTGAGTTTCTGTTTGGATGCTGCATTAAACTATATAAGCTATCTGTGCTAGATGTGTTTATTGAAAAGATGAATTTTAATGAACCAAAACTCTTTTCCTCTGGCCCCTTTTGTTTCCCACAGGAATCTCCAGACATTAGTGCAACGCTTAATGTATCCAAGCATCTGATAAAAGCACAGTCACTATTTTACTTTCTTTAGGGTGAATTCGGGTAAATTAGGCCATGTTTTGCTATTCATCTCAACAAAAAGTGTTTACTTGAATTCACATTATTTCTTTTTCTTATTCTTTTGGACAGTGTACAAGATAACATCGGCATTTTTATTTTATTTTTTTATCTCGAAACAATGCGCACTCACCGGAGCACCCTTCTCTCCAGCAGGTCCCGGGGGTCCTTGAGGGCCATTGCGTCCTGTTAGACCAATGGGTCCTCCGGGTCCAGCTGCTCCTCTCTCTCCTGGTGACCCCTGTGACACACACATCCCATTAAATCGGACTGGAACACAACTGGATTCCAGGAGAGATTATTAACCAAATTAGATCATTCTGATTTAAAACAAATCATATCTTGGGTTACCAAAAATTGTAAACATAATTTTGTATATACAAATGAACAATTTTCTGCAGTTCCACTAACAAACAACATTTGCTAGCAACAACAATTGCTCTTCTGTTGGGTGTGTTGATTCCATAATTTTTCTTTAATCTAATCAATTGCCATAATTTTTTTCAGGACAGTCATTTACATTGACTACTGTACAAAGAGATGTATTACAGATGTATTATAGAGATATCTGTGCAAATTTCCATTTGTATGTTATGCACCAATCAATGAAAATAATTAAAGTATAATATCTGTCTGTCTGTCTGTCTGTCTGTCTATCTATCTATCTGGTTTTTCTACTGTACAGACCGTATATTCTATTGCCCTACACCAACCCTACCCCTAAACCTACCCCTCACAGGAAACTTTGTGCTATTTCAGATTTTCAATACACTCCATTCTGTGTGATTTATATGCGTTCTGAAAAGTGGGGACATGGGGTAATGTCCTGAAAAGTCACCTTCTCCTTGTAATACCTATGTCATACCCTTGTCATTATACAAATTTATGTCCTCATTTGTCACAAAAACGCGCACACACACACACACACACACACTTTCAAATATAAATATTTATTGAATTTTATCTGTTTGATGCCATAAACATCTGTATAATATACACTGCCATTCAAAAGTTTGGGATCAGTAAGATTTTTAATGTTCTTTTTTAATGCAGTCTCTTTTATGCTCATCAAGGCTGTATTTATTTGATCAAAAGTAAAGAGAAAAACAAAAACAAACAAAGAAAAACAAACAAACAAACAAACAGCAATACTGTGAAATGTTATTGCAATTTCTAACATTGGTTTCCTATTTTAATATTCTTTAAAATATAATTTATTTCTGTGATGCAGCATTGAATTTTTATCAGCCATTACTTCAGTCTTCAGTGTCACATGATCCTATTTTGAATTAACACTGTTCTTTTTAACTTTTTATTTATCAAAGAATCTTGAAAAAATGTACCACAGGTTCCAAAATGTTTTTTTTTTTTATTAAATATTATAATGATTTCTGAAGGATCATGTGACACTGAAGACTGGAGTAATGATGCTGAAAATTCAGATTTGCTTCACAGGAATAAATAATATTTTAAAGTATATTAAAATATAAAACTGTTATTTTAAATTGCAATAATATTTCACAAAATTATTTTTTTCCTGTATTTTTGATTAAATAAATGCAGCCTTGATGAGCATAAGCAATTTCTTTAAAAAACAAAAAATCTTACAGATCCCAAACTTTTGAAAGGCACTGTATATAGTTAATTAAATATTTTAGAGCTAAACAAATTATATTTAAAGTTCCATGACTTTTCCAGGCCTGGAAATGACAGTTCCAAAATGGGAACATGTTCCCATACAGATCCTTTTTCTGCACTGAACAACACTAAGGCACATTTGTGTATCATATTAATACACTTCTTTCTTAGAGTGTATCAGCAGGTCTTACTGACAGACAAAAGTTTATGAGAGAGCGAGCTCTCTAGTTCAAAACCAACATGTAGCATGCCTTTTTCAGAAACAGTCCATTAGAGCATCTATTAGCACTGAAGTGAGCTCTCAAAGCGAGGGCTTTATTCACCATTTACTTAAAGACATCCGGTTGCTTTCACATGCATGCACATACCCACACCCACAGAAACATATGCTAAAACTCACACACAACAACATCCGACTGCATTAGCCAGCAGTGATAGTGCTTCTATACATAGGGAGGGGTCAAGGTCACTGCACACCACACCGCACTACCAATACATTCTCACTCCCAACTCGTCAAATATTGACGCTTGGTCAGGACCCTTTGGCATCACTTTTTGACACACAGGGTATTCATTTAGCATAATTTTTTAGACGTGCAGGGTCCTCCATTGCTTTAAATAAGAAACCCTTGGCATCAATATGCCGACGCGAAAGGCACTGGGAATTTTATTGTCATGATTAAATTATATATTGGGTAATAATATTGCCATTATTGCATATATGTTTGGGTGTGATAAGTCTGTGCGCAAATTCAAAAAATGCCGCCAGAGGAAGCCTTATGTCAGCCTTGGTTGTGAAATGTGTGTCTTGTGTGTCTTGTGATGATTGCGGGATCATTTTCAGTGATTAAAACCTTAAGGCTTCAGAAGACTTGGAATGCAACACGACTTGTTTGTAATGCTTTTATACTGCTTTTGAATGGTCAGTTTTTGCAATGAATACCTGTGACTGTACTTATATTTGCCTGTTACATGTTTTATATTGTTCAGAAGTGGGTAGGTTTAAGTGCTCCAATGAAAGTATACATTTATTTAAAATTATTTCAATTTTTTGCAAATGCATGCAAACCATTAAATTAAGACAAACAACTGAAAACAATGGAGTTCCCTGCACGTCGAAAAGGGACGCTAAAAAGATACCCCTGTGCATCGAAAAATTACACTAAAGGGGTACCTTGAGCGTCAAAAAGCATTGTCAAGGGGTCCTGACCTAGCGTCAATATGTGACGAGTTGGGAGTGAGAACGTGCAGGGCAGAACATTCTCTGTGCACACATCTTAATTATAATCTTCAAAAAGTTTTTTTTATATTTTTTTAAAGGTACATATACAAATAATGAAGCATGAACAGTTTCTGCTCATTTCCACAATGAACGGTCCACTGTCACCACAGACTGTGACCGTCATACATCCTACTATCAAACTGACACAACACACAGCCCTGACTCACTTCTCATCTGATATACCACCTCACAAACACACTGAGGCACACTGCACACTGTGCAAACTGACTCAGCTCTTTGTTAGAAACTTCTCAGAAGAGTTGTACTCTGCTGCCGGTGACTCAATTCAGGCACCTGCAGGAGGTCTATTTAGGCAAAGATAAGATGGCGTATTGGCGTGGGTGGGCCACTGACTCAAAATCCTTCTGATTTCAGAGATATTTCTTGCCGGGCTGTACAGATGCTTTTTATACAAGAGAGACAATGATTCCCTACACCAATCTTCCTCAAGCTGAAAAGAGCTTCACATAGCGCACAGCTGAAGCTTTGATGGTTTTAAGCTGTACTGCTGTGCCTTCACTGCACTACGAGAGAAGACAGACAGCAGTTACTTTAATGGGAGGATGTTATTTCTATGCAGAATGGAAGATCTATTTTACTCTACATTCTATATGATCACAGGGTTGTCATCATACCAAAATTTCAGGAGTCAATAGCTTTCATATCCACTTAATTCAACTATTGAACATGCTTCTTTAAATTCATAATAAAGTATTACATAAAAGTTCAAGTAAAATTTAATCTACAATATTACAGCTAATAATACTTTAACACTATACTGTATACTGTGTGTATGCACGTATATATATATATACAGTATATATACAGTATATATATATATATACAGTATATATATATATATATATATATACATGAATAAAAACCCTTGTGAAAAAATAATTATACTTATATTTATTTGAAATACATTTATTTCATGCTAAGTATACTACATTTACATATTTATGTACTTAATAAAAATACCCTTAAGTTGTACTGCAAATACTAAATTGGTATACTTAAAGTCTGCTAAATTGGAACAAATAATTTTGTACTTAATGCACTTTAATTGTGCGGAAATAGCGCTGAAGTCCAATTAAAGATACACTGAAGTATATTTGATTGTGCTAAAGTGGACAGAAACGAAGTAGTTTTACTTCGTTACTGTACTTAAGTAAATTAAAAAGTATCTGTACTTTACTGGAGTAGTTTTATTTTGAGTAACTTTTACTTTTACTTCACTACATTCCAAAGCATAAGATCGTACTTTTAACTACATTTCATAAAACTTATCGTTACTCCTTATAATATCACGTGCTCTGGGACACAGAAGCGGTGTATGATTCATGAACGAACTGATTCTTTTCAATGAACCCATTAAATCGGTTCGCAAATCGCACCAAACGATTCATTCACGAATT
>NW_015649561.1:665382-672664 GCF_001515625.1 Sinocyclocheilus rhinocerous | reverse complement strand
AAATGACTGTTTTCTATTTTAATATATTTAAAATGTAATTTATACCTGTGATGGCAAAGCTGATTTGGTAACATTTTATTTTAAGGTGTCCTTGTTACACTTTACATGTACTTACTATTATAAAAACAATAAATTATGCATAATTACATGCAAGTAACCCATTTTTTTCACGTTTTGTTATGTTGCTGCCTTATGTTAAACTGCTTTAAATTACTTTTTTTTCCACATCAATCTACACTCCATACACCATACTGACAAAGCAAAAACAGAATTGTCACAACTTCGTAAATTTATTAAAAATAAAAAAACTGAAATAAGTACATTGCATAAGTATTCATGCCCTTAACTAAATATTTAGCTGAAGCACCTTTACAGCCTCAATAGTTTTTTGTTTGATGCAACAATCTTTTCTCATCATCATTTGGCAATTATCTGCCATTCACCTCTTCTCCTCTCAAGCTCTGTCAGGTTGGATGAGGGCAGACACATTTTCAGGTTTCTCCAGAAATATTTGACTGGGTTCAATCCCAGGCTGTGGCTGGGCCACTCAAGGACATTCACAGAGTTGTCTATAAGTCACTCTTGCTGTGTTTAGGTTTTTTGCTTTACCATTATGGTGTATGGAGTGTAGATTGATGTGGAAAAAAAGTAATTTAAAGCAGTTTAACATAAGGCATCAACATAACAAAATGTGAAAAAAAATTAAGGCACTGTAAATGTATAATTACACTGTAACAAGGGCACCTTAAAGGTGACATATTATGCCCCTTTTTACAATATGTAATATAAGTCTCTGGTGTCCCCAGAATGTGTCTGTGAAGTTTCAGCTCAAAATACTCCACAGATCATTTATTATATAATTTTGAAATGCCTATTTTGAGTGGAAGCAGAAACGCGCTGTTTTTCGGGCCTGTGTCTTTAAATTATAAATGATTTTGATATTTTTTTAAATAAATAAAAAAAAAAAAAAAATAAAAAATATTTCTCAATTAAGTTGCTTGAAGTTTTAAGAAAGAAATATTTTTCTCTTTCCTTTTCAAGATTTTCATTATAGGCCTAATACACAGGTCCAATATTCTGACACTAAACATGTAATGTAAATGCTCCATTAGTATCCCGCCAAGTCAGACATTTTCCCATACATTTACATTTACAAGTACATTTGATCGCTCTGGTGCTTAGCAACATTATCACGAGTGCACTTCACAAAGCACATACCGTATCAAAATTGCAGTACTTTTGACATCCCTGATGACAACAGGTCTGAATCTCTAAGCATATTTCACGTATGATTCAAATGCAATTACTGATGTGGTGACGGACTTACGGATTAGGCCTGACTCATTCAGCATGATCAGTCTGCGTGGGATCAGATCACACACCAAACTGGGCTCTCAGTGCCAACATTACTGGTCATTAAATTCACCACCTGCTGACTGCGCCCGTTCCAGAATTTGCCTGATGTCACTTCACTAATAGAGGCAAAGCTTGCAGATTGATCGTTTGCAGCGACAGAGTTTCCATGGTAACACAGGTACTTACAATAGGACCGGGTGGACCCTGTGGACCCTCGCCTCCCTTCAGACCAGATGGACCCTGTGTGAGAAGGAGAGAGAGCGGTTTAATTCTCTAATGAGAGCTGTGCTTCAGAATCTGTCAAAGTGGCATTTGAAACTCTGCGTGCGCTTGCATTTGTTTGTGCCAGTGTATGGCAGCTGTTTGTACTATATGTCTCCTGGAAATACAGCCCAGAGTGTTTATACAACTGGCAATCTCTCTATTTCCTACATCAGAAACAAGTGCTGGCAGTGCATTGTCATGTGACGCCAAGGACACGTCACTCTCCTCCCATCTGAGTCATGAAAAACATATGAGCCAGCTAAAAGTAAACATCAAAACAGCAAGTGACGGCAAAATCGACTGTTGTTTATTGAAATCATACTGGCTTTGTGTTTTAAATGTGACTTTCAGCAACAACTGATTCATGAAAGAGATAACTAGTGGAGACTGAAATTCATCAAGAAGGCAGATGCTGTTTCTTATACTAAAAGCAAAACAATGTTTGATTATATTCAGTCCCACAGTTTTAAGTACTCTTAATGAAGAAAAACTAGTAGAGACATTTCCAAGTCCCTGTGACATATGCCTGCTTTGAGTTGGCCAAAACTTACTAAAAGTCAGGCATTTTATGAGATACATGTTAGCATTTATTTGGTAAAACTTTATAATAACCTCACGCTATGGACCATTAGTTAAGCATTAGTAAATAGTCAATTCATCATTTATAAAGCATTGTCCCTACATTAATAGAGAGTAAGCAGTTTATAAATACAGCTATAAATGCTTTGTTCTTGATTTATGAGCATATCTATAATGTGTTTAATATTTGTATTTTCATAATTTATTCATATTCAATGTATAATTTCTAAATTAAGTATTACATTATTAACAAACCAGTTATTTAGGAGTTGTCAGTGGTTCATAAGATCATTTAGATCTGTATTACTCTATGTTGTGTTTGTTTCCTTTTTCTGTTTAGAAGATAACTGAGCCTTTAAATCTCCTTTTTAAAAGTTTTTATGAGGCACAAGTAGTCCTCACTTTAGATTGGCTCACACAAATAGTTAACTGACAACTACTCAAGGTTTTATAACTACCTGAGTTAATCATGAAGTACACACTATTACTATATGTCTAAATTATATGTCTAAATTTCCATTTAAAGGGGTCATATGATGCTGCTAAAAAGAACATTATTTTGTGTATTTGGTGTAATGAAATGTGTTTATGTGGTTTAAAGTAAAAAAAACCACATTATTTTCCACATACTGTACATTATTGTTTCTCCTCTATGCCCCGCCTTTTTGAAACGCGTCGATTTTTACAAAGCTCATCGGTCTGAAAAGCGAGGTGTGCTGTGATTGGCCAGCTATTCAGTGCGTTGTGATTGGCCGAATACCTCAAGCGTGAGACGGAAATGTTACGCCCCTCACCATACTGTTGATGCCGTGTCCGGCCGGAGCGACGAGACAAAAACATTAAAACCCATTACAAACGAGGCATTTGTTGCATCCAGTGGGGACATAATTACTGATTATAATGACTTATACGGTCTTTTTACGCGTTGCATTGCGCCGCGTAAACATAAAACCCTGTCTGCATTTGTGATCAGAAAAATGACAAACAACAAGTGCTAACGTTAATCCACACTGCCCAAAACTCGCGTTTGAATCATCAGTGGCAAATGATAAAAGAAAACGTACTTACGTGAGTCAGAACTGCCGGCATTTTAGTCTAACGTAACTCTCCCAGGATCAGTAAACAGTCCTCCATAAAATGTGCCGGCGATCCACAGCACTAAGTTG
Organism: Sinocyclocheilus rhinocerous; assembly: GCF_001515625.1. Classification (NCBI taxonomy): domain Eukaryota; kingdom Metazoa; phylum Chordata; class Actinopteri; order Cypriniformes; family Cyprinidae; genus Sinocyclocheilus; species Sinocyclocheilus rhinocerous. The sequence continues at coordinate 669,299 of NW_015649561.1, read as the reverse complement.
AAGTATTCCCTCAGCGACCAGCACAGATCAGCTCTAGGCATAACGAAGCGGATATCGTCCTCTTTTGGAAGACCAAACAAAGTAGCTTCGCTTTCACAACGAAACACACAGCGTCTTCAGGACATGGCGGCAGCGGCAACAATACTACAAGCGAGAATAAAAGTTACGCCTTCTTTCTTTGCGTGAACATTTGGGCGGCGTTATGCAAATCTTCCCACATAGTGAGGTAGATATGTGGGGGCGTGTTCGAACGAGCCGTTTTAGGTAGGTGTGGCTAACTCTTAACTTTTATAAAGAATATCTCTTTGGATTTGAGACTTTTGTCTTTGCAACTTTACAGATCTTCTTTATGCACCAAGAGCTTGTAACACTCTAAAGAGAAAGGAAAAAATGAAATCGCATCATATGACCCCTTTAAATAGTTTGTTAATCATTTACTTACCCTTTCTAAATGATCTTATGAACCCCTGACGACAACTAAATAACCGGTTTTTAAATAATGCCATACTTAATTTAGAAATTATAAACTGATCAATAATAAAGTATAACAGCTGTGAGACTGTAAAATCTGATTAAAAATGAACTTTTTTTTCTAAAATGAATCTCCAACAAGAGATTATGTTGGTACACACAAGTTTCTTTCCAAAAAATCGTGGACCTTTGTACATTAAAGTCAATATAAAATCAAAATTGGCTATTTATATATCCCTGGTTGTGTTGCAATACACTGCAGTGGAATTTCTCTGCAGTGTTAAAGACGTATTTTTTAAAAAGCTTGCTAAATGTCTAAATGCATGTAAAATATGCCAGTTAATCTCCATGAGCCTCAGTCTCATAGTTAGGACTGTACCCTCTCCTGAGGCGTTCATCCAGCGTAAGCATTTGCATGAACAGCAGGCGGTTAAGCAGCTAATGACCATTTGGTGGGGCACACGACATTAACTCGTTTGTTCTTACCGCTGTGCCAGGAATCCCCCTTTGGCCTGGGAACCCTTTTAGTCCTGCAGGGCCAGGTTTCCCAGAAACCCCCTGAGGACCTGGATCACCCTTCAAGGAGAGAGACGATGAGAATTTAGTCTTCAAACCTAAAACCAACAACCTCCACAGCTGCTATTTGTAGGCCTTACCAACCACCTGCACATTGTGACATTGGACTGAACATTATGCGAATTCTTCCCAGTTATTACCCTTGAGTGATCTGAAGTGAGCATGTTTAGCAAACCGTACCTTTCCACCTTCTTTGCCAGCAGCTCCGGGAAGACCTTGCTCTCCAGGGGGTCCTGGTGATCCGGGATGTCCTCTCTCTCCAACAGGTCCAGTTTCTCCTGTAGAGCCCTTTCAAATTCAAACAGGTTTTTTAATTTAACTTCTGGCTAACTGCAGGAGATGTTTTATTAGAGCAACATGTTTTTTTAATTTTATTTCTACTCATATAACAACAACTGCAGCTCACCTGTGGGCCAACAACACCTCCAGGTCCAGGAGGTCCAGTCTTTCCTTGGAAACCCTGTTTGAGGACAAGCATAGTCATTGTGAGCATAGTTATCACATTTCTGGAAACAAACTTGTAGAAAAGGAAAACCTGATGGAAACTATGTAAATATCACTAAACTGTACAAATCCAGCCTCTGAAATGTCAGCAGCACTTATTTTTGTTACATCCACTTTTTTTCTTAAATCAGTGAAAGTCAAGTGAAGTGTTTTCATCTAAAAAAAACAAAGGGCAGTCTTTTAAGATAAAATGAGTTTCTCCTTTTAGCACTCCATCTGTCGGACGTTCTTGATTAGAAACAGAAAGATAGACCTGCCAAGAGCAGTGTAGCGCCTTGACACTGTCAGCAGCTAAAAGGTAATACACCATATAAACACTATCCACAACATTTATTCCTCTTTACTCAAGAGACAGAAAACACTTATGAAGACCAAATGATACTCACAGTCTCTCCTCGCTGTCCAGGGTGACCGGGCAATCCATCTTTTCCAGGAGGCCCCTGAGGGAATTACATAATTAATAGTGATTAAATCACATTTATGTAATTATTATATAATAGACTTGTAGACTTGTGGCTATTATTCTTTTGGGTTTTGTGATTTAATGGTTACAGCTAGACCTATTATTTGAACTACAGTATAGTAAGTCTAATGTATGGAAGCCCATTTCAGACACATAAGGAAAAACAATAATGCTTTCGCAAATCAAAATAAAAAGACATAAAAAGAAATTATTACATAAAAGTCAAAATTGTGACATTAAAAATCAAACCTTTTTGTGTCATAATTTTGAATTTTTCCAATGATGACAAATAATGAATCTAAGCATGTCATCATTTTAACATAAACATAACACAAATGACACTTTTATGACACAAAATAATTAAATCATTAAATGTCAAAATTATAATTTCAATATTTTGTCATCATTTTGAATTCTTTGAATTTAATTATAATTAAGTAGAAAGTAGAGTAAACTGAGTTAAAAAGTAGAATTTATGAGACATTAAAAGTCATTATCATTTCAAACTTTTATCATGAATAATTATGAATTTTATTTTAGAATTTCAACTTATGTCATAATTAGTTATCTCATAATTTTTTCCTTTTTTCTCAATTTTGACTTTTCTCTCCCTTATAAATGCTTTTCTTATGTGGTGGAAATTCTAAAGTAAGTCGAAGAGTAGAAGAACTTCTATCCACAGCATTAAAATGATCAAAAACATTTAAAATGGATAAAACCACATACAGGTGGTCCTTTAGGGCCTGTTAATCCAACAGGGCCCTGAGGTCCTTGGAGTCCCTAAAACATGAAGAAAGTAACATGTAAGGGAAATGTAATAGAAAAGTTTTTGACCTGGTAAGTTGACAAATACAACTGAATGGGAGAACTAATTCAATGATCACTTACTCTCTCTCCTGGGCCACCAGCTGGTCCATCATTTCCTGCTGTTCCCTAAAAAAAGAAACAGTCAAAGGTGCCTGTTAAAAGCAAGCATTCACAAATACCAGTAACTAATTAAGTTAAGCTGAATCAGGAATGATGAAGCCTGACCTTTGCTCCAGGTTTTCCCGTTGGACCTCTGGCACCTCTTCCACCACGGGGACCCTGAGGACAAGAGTTATTAGTGATACGCCTTGTGCATCACTAGTGTATGTTGAAAAAAATTGTTCTTTTCTACTTAAAAGGTTCAAGCTTGACATACCGTTGGTCCTCTTTGTCCTCGTGGACCTGCTTTACCAGCAATACCCTAAAAAACAAAACAATTACAATAACTTAGCTCTAAGACTAGTCAACTTCTGGTAGAAGTTGTTTGTAATCAGAACCAGAGAGATGTGATAAAAATGGCTCCTTCAGGCTGTAGCTTGTAAAAAAATCTAATCTTAGAGTGAAATCAAAAGGGCCTCATACATACCCTTGCTCCCTTCTCACCATTGGCTCCAGGGAAGCCAACGAAACCAGTTGAGCCCTGTAGATGGAGACAGATTATTAGACACATTGAGGGGAGCTGTTTTCAACGATACTGTGTTAATGACATGCTCACTTCAAAAGTATCCAGTATCCTTTAAAACATGCCAAAAACTTAGGTTTTTGAGCAAAAGTGAAGCTGTGTTGACAGAGAGAGGGTGTCCTTGAAGAATAATTCAACATCGTTACTGCTAATGCTAATGTTATGTGGGTGATACTCAGAGGGCAAGCTTTTGGAGTTGATAAACATGAGCGGTGTGCGCTTGTTAGTAGAAGGACAGGAGATGAAATTGAAGGTCGAATTATTTTGGCAGGCAAAGAAAGGGAAGCAGTCTGTGCACAATGGATACGCATCAGTAATTTACTCCACGGGATGGTTTCCTGCACAGGATAATGGAGCAAATCAAACAGACAACTGCAAACACACACACACACACACACACACACAGAAAAAGGA
>NW_015649561.1:639727-665304 GCF_001515625.1 Sinocyclocheilus rhinocerous | reverse complement strand
GTGCACAATGGATACGCATCAGTAATTTACTCTGCGGGATGGTTTCCTGCACAGGATAATGGAGCAAATCAAACAGACAACTGCAAACACACACACACACACACACACACACAGAAAAAGGAACACTGCAGTTTGACTGAACCAGAGGAAGTGAGAGGAGAAGGCCGACAGCAATTTCCCATCACCACTGAAAGTGAACACTAATCGCAATGCTCCAGCTCCACTCTGGGTTTTACATTTTTCAACTGATACCTTATTTAAAATGTCTAATATCTATATGTCACACACACACACACACACACACACACACAGACACAGACACACAGCAGTTGGAGAAGTTTAATGTGTCATTAAAACAATAACATTAACCCATTAACATGTTATGCTTTTGTTGGAAGCATGATAAGCCACTTGTTATTTTCATGTTATGCACCATAACCAATAAATGGCGGTAATTCTGTCTAAATACACTGAGGGAAAAAAGAGTCACACATGAAAATAGAAAAAAAAAGCTTAAAAAATAACGAATTGCAAAAAGTTTTGGTGTTAAACCCTTCATCAGTGCCTAAATAAGTATATATAAAAATATAAAAATGAATAAATAAATAAAATGCTAAAAACTAAAATCTATTGTTTTAATTTCTACTAGTTAATTCAGACATCACAACATTATAATTTACAGTATGAAAAATGGGTATTCTGGGTATCTGATTTTTTTTTCAGATTTGCTAAAGATTACATTAATACTACGAAATTATTAGTGTTTTAAAAATAACCTTAAGTGAGTCATAGATTATGCCAAATGATTTAGTAGTAATAATAATAATAATAAAAACATATGTAGTAAGTCAAAGGTTAAAGGAGAGGAAATTAGTAAAGTAATGAAATATTAATATCAACTGTACTGATTAAAAAAACTATAGCCATTAATTAGCAATATTATACTGATATATTGTGCATCTGTCACTGGAACTCAAAACAAAACAAAACAAAACAAAACCCTCCTCAATAGGAAATAATAATAATAATACAATTCATCATCATCATCATCATCATCATCATCATCACACAATTCCGCTCTTCATTCCACGCTCAGACACTCCTCAAATAATTTGAACAGAACCCTGAACAGGCCAAACATCAACTGTAAACCCAGAGCTGAAATAGCTGACAATGCAGGATGTAGCCTACTTCAATGTCACTTTGCACCACTTGCTATTCAAGCAAAGTAGGATCCATTTCATAAAAAAACTTCAAAAGTAAAACTCAATGAATAAATACCAGGGAGTTCAAGCTATTTGAGTGGACCAGCCCTATACTGAATCAAATGCTTGTTTTGATGGTGTCAGCAGCCTGAACTGAATGAATAAGCTGACAAACATCACAAACTGTGTCTGCACAGTCTTGAGCTGTTCACAGGCCTGCACTTATTGCATGCTGGGTGGCCAAGAGATAAAACAGTCAGCGTCATGGAGAATGAGTTTATCCTATTAACTCTGTTAACACAGGCTATCAGAGAACAGCAGACCATGCGTGTCAAAAGCAGCGCTCTGCGAAATATAAATAAATAAAGCAGTACTGACAGTGGCACCATTTAAGAGACATGATAACTTCATAGTTTTATTTTTGATTAGTGTCTAATTTTAATCTAGAGATAATAATCCTAGAGATGCTTTGAAAAAATAAATACAAATAAAATAGAAATAACATAAAATAACGATAAAGTTGCAACAGGAAACGTGTCAGTACTTACTTTAGGACCTTGTCTTCCTGGGTAGCCAGGCAAACCTGGAACACCAAGTTTTCCCTAAAAAACGAAAAGAAAAAAGAACAAACTCAGCACATTGTCATTTTGAGTTTTTAAATAATCATCAGGCCCAATACAGTAACAATAAAGCATTTCACCACCCTCCATAAACTGTAAAAGCATATGGGAGCTGTAATGGAGTATTTGGCTGACATTTAAAACTGCCATTCAGAATCAATTTATGATTATGAGTTCGGTGTCATTTTAAGTTTTAATTCACACATGTATTAATAATCCCTGACAGACACTTCAAGTGCCCCAAAAACCCTAGTGTTGATTTTTCCAGGGCTGGTCATTTCAAGTACTTTGCCATTATATTGAACATAATGAGTTTCAAACTGACCTTCTCTCCTGCCATGCCCATGGGACCAGCCTCTCCAGAGGGACCTCCTTTACCTTTCGGCCCCTCTGGTCCGTCTTCTCCTCTGGGGCCCAACACGCCAACCTCTCCCTGAACACCAGCAACAATCCACAAACTTTATATCAGACTTGTAACAACTAAATGGTTAAAACTCACCTTAAATAAATAATAAATAAGTGTTTATAAGAGTTGATTGAAATTAAATGTAACTATAAGTGTTTGTTACTCACCTTATCACCCTTGAGGCCCATGTCACCCTTGAACCCAGGAAAACCATCTTCTCCCTGAAATCAAACTCAGGTCATTTATTTGGGTAAAATGTAAACTTATGCTAATAAACAAATGAATGAATGAATGAATGAATGAATGTGATAACAAAAACGATTTAAATTGACATTTAAAAATATAACTTTTCACAATGAATACTGATAGATAGATAGATAGATAGAAATAGTCAGATGATAGGTAGATAGATAGATAGATAGAAATAGTCAGATAGATAGATAGATAGATAGATAGAAATAGTCAGATGATAGATAGATAGATAGATAGATAGATAGATAGATAGATAGATAACATATAATTTAAATGGAAATTAAATTTAAATACGCACAATAAATACTGTGTCATCACTCCTGAACCCAGGAAAAACATAATCTCAGAACATTTATTTGGGTAAAATGCAAACTCATTTAAATAAATAAATACATTTTCAAAATTCCAAAGTAAAAAACTAAAAATACTGAGCAAACTATCAAACATTTTTATCTAATTTCAAATACTCCATAAGAACATAATGGCTAAATGCTGGCATCTTGTGGCCATAGTGTACATAGTGTACATAGTAACTGCTGGTTCAAACTAGTTCAGTCTGAGAAATTAAATCATATCTATGATTGCATGTTCATTTAACAAACTATAAAAGCTATAAATGTTAAGCTTGAGAATTAATATTTCATATCAATAACGATACATTTTAGAAACTGACTTCACTATTGTATGAATGAAACACTGACACTTGGTGGCCACTGCAGAGGATACAGCCTGAAGCAGATCGAGCCACGATACTGTATATATACAAAACAATTATAACAGATTACAATTCTTCTATCATTTTTTTCTGCTTATAAATCTCTACTGATATCCAGTCATATGGCTTTGCTTTATACCACACACTCATGACACCTGATTTAAGCCATTTTGGTGCAAATAGTCCCTGAAATGGCCTTCCACTTTTAGCTGCTGGCCTGTCATCTGTGTTCCTCATTTTAGAGGCTGACCCAAGAGCTCAGTAATGGAGACAGGGGACGGGTAATTTGCTTACCTTTTCTCCTTTGCCGCCTTTCAAGCCACGGACGCCCTCTGCACCCTAAATGGACAGAACAATGAAAAGAGGCTCTAATGGATAGAATAAACGCACATAATAAAGAACCAGTGAGATGAAGAGAATCAAGGCTGTTTACCTTCACGCCTCGGGGACCGGGATAGCCAATGGACCCCTGGGAACCTGAGTGGCCCTATAGGAAATTAGTAAATATAATAACACTGAATCAATCAGGATTAATAGAGGGGAATTAGGTTTTAAACATCTTAAGGGGCCACACATTAAGTGTTAATTACAGACAGAGAAATGGCTTTAATTTCAATACTAAACTTTTAGACAGCTGCAAAATAGTGCCTTACGGGTGTTTAGTGGCTTTGTACTTGAAATGTGGTCAATAACTGGAACTTAGAGTGACAACTCATTTCGAGACAAACTAAAAATACACTCACAGCTGCTCCTTTCTCCCCGGGAGAACCCTCCTTCCCAGGATGACCCTGTGCAAAGATTATAAACAAAAGCATCTTCATTGAAAGTCTGAAAGTAACATGAGGTAAATGCAGCTGGGTATGGTCTTGTGGATTTAGTGTACAGTTATTTACAGTATTCAAACGCCAGTGTTATAATTATTCCAGTGTAAGAGTCTTTTTTGCAAGAATCAAATTTTTAGGGGTTGTGCACCACTTAGTATTGGAATTGAGATAGCAAAAGAAAAAAAAGTTAAATAAAAAAATAAAAATAATGAAATGGGATCATTTTTTAGTTTTACTTTTATTCAGCAAGTTAATAAATTCATCAAAATTATTAAACTAACCAAAAGAGACAGTAAATACATTTATACTGTAATAAAATAATAGTATTACAGTAATAATATTATAACTCAATTCGAGTCCTTACCCATCTTCAAGAAACGACTAAAAACACATCTGTTCCACCTTTATTTGACCCTCTAACTCTAGCACTTTCCATTCTATTTTAATTCTACTTTATCTATATTTATCTTCTTTAAAAAAACAAACAAAAAAAACAACAACAAACACTAGCTTTCTATTTTTTCTCTGTGTTTTTCTGTCAATATGGGGTGCTGTGTGGACATTAATGAGGAAAAAAAATTAACAAATGATTTTAGCAAATGGCTGCAATATAACAAAGAGTGAAAAATTTAAGGGGGTCTGAATACTTTCCGTACCCACTGTATATATATACAGTATATATATATATATATACACCTTGCAACGTGTACTGCGTTAGGCTAACCGAGACTTGTCATTTGCACTTATATATTGTTGCTCTTTTGTTAGTTTTGACTGCTTTTATTGTCCTCATTTGTAAGTCGCTTTGGATAAAAGCGTCTGCTAAATGACTAAATGTAAATGTAAATGTAATGTTTCTTGAGCAGCAAATCGGCATATAAGAATGATTTCTGAATGATCATGTGACAATGAAGACTGGGGTAATGGCTGCTGAAAATTCAGCATAAACATATATATTCTAAGGCTATTTTACCATAAAATATTTTTGAGTAATTAAAAAAAAAATCATATTATTCAGATTTTTTTTTATTCTATAAATATTAGGTATTACTTATATCAATAACCAACAACACTAAATATTATAAAGAAATACTATATATTTAAATAAATATATAATTTAATGGATCACAGTGGATGTTCATTTCCCAGAATGCTATATTTAAAGTCTTCAAAATGGAGTCAATCCACATGAAAGAGACTATAAGACTGAAATCAAACAAGTTTTCTGTTTTTGCTCATTTTGATGTTGTGTTGGACTAATGAAAGTCCTCTGTCGTGTCTGTGTTGAATTTCTTTGAACTGCAATTCAGTAAATTCCACTTCCTGTCATTCCAATTCAAATTTCAACTCCTGGATTGAAAGGCATCCGCCACTTTAATTCTAAATTGTGCAAGGTAAATATATTCCCCTCAAGCCAGGATTATCACCAAGCATGTTACTGGCTAATGACGTGTGATGATGCACAGTATTTCTGATATAAACATGGAGATTTAGGGGAGGGGAGAATATGAAATACAGAAAAATCCACTTACGGGAGGCCCATCAGCCCCAGCCAGTCCATGGAGCCCCTGTTTCCCATTGGGACCCTATAAGAGAGAGAGAGAAAAAGAAAGAGGATAAGTGAGAAAAGAAGGAAGAAAGAGAAGAGCGAGGAAAAACACACACAATTACTGGTGTGCCCAAGTGATTCGCGGGGCAACTTTTATAAGCAGTTCAATCCTAAAGCATTTCATTATCATCTTTTTCCTCTTGGTAAAGAAGAGATCTAATCATATGGTACGTCTGGAAACACTCCACCACTTCTGGAGTCACATTTCAGACTCTCTGGCCTCCTTCCAGGAGCCCTGAGAAAACGCTTGTCTGAGAGACCAACCAATGACATTTATGTGTGTAAGCATATCTCCTGCTTGTCAAAGCATTAGCGAGTCTTGAGGTGTGTGTGTGTGGTTTTCCTCTAGTCAGCATTGATCTACTAGCAACCTACAGCTTGGAAACTGAGGAGTCTGTTGAATCGTTTATAGGGTTAGGGCAGAAAAACGCCGTCTGTAATAACAAAGACGATGGCTGCCGGGGCAAACTCACTTTCTCTCCAGGTGGACCGATCGGGCCTTGAGGACCAGGCAGACCCTGCAAGACAAGATTTCAGAAGTCAGATAGTACATCATGGGGTCTTCAGGGGAAATCTGATAGTAAAGTTTATATTGGAAAAAGCTGTGTGAGCACCTCTCAGTCAAATCTGAGAAAGAATGTTGAACAGGATACGTTATTCTTGTGTGAATATACGAGTTGTCTCTTTCCTCATGACTTTTTCTGTCAAATTCTTTTAATGACAGTTTATTAAGCTCCACCTTTAACTGAATACAACAGAAAAAGCATAAAAAGAGCATGTAATAAATTGATATATTTCCAATTAAAATAGGAAGTTTGTGTGGGAGATATTAAAGCGGTGGGTTCCCTTTTTCTTTTAAACTAGCCAAAAAGCTATAGCAAATGTACGTCACAGTCATAAACATGATTTGCTAATTGCTAGTCAGTTGTGGGTGGTATTGGGGGAGGGACTTTCTCATTCTGGAAAGCATCTGATTGGACAAAATTCTTTGCAGTACATGAACATGAATCATCTATATTTTTGGTTTATTTACACTGCTGTTCAAAAGTTTGGCATCAGCAAGGCTGCAGTTATTTGATTAAAAAATACGCTAAAACAGTATATTGCGAATTATTTTTATCATTCAAAAGTACTGCTTTCTATTTTAATATATGTTCAAATGTAATTTATTCCTGTGATGCAAAGCTGAATTTTCAGCATCATTACTCCAGTTTTCAGTGCCTCATGACACTTTAGAAATCATTCTAATATGCTGATTTGCTGCTTGAGAAGCATGCATTATTATCAATGTTGAAAACAGTTGTGCTGCATAATAGTTTAGTGGATTTATTTTATTTATTGATGAATAGAGGGTTTAAAAGAACAGCATTTATTTGAAATTGCTAAATAAAAGTATTGATTTCTTAAAAAAACGGACCTTTTACTGACCTTTTTGAACAGTAGTGTATATATATAGTGTATCTACAAAAGATTGTCTTTGTCAACTTTTAGGAGTTCAGTAGTGTGTAGATTACTTCAAAGCTAATAGACAAAGACTAAAGGTCACACAAATGTCATGGACAAAGGGAAGTGAAAGATTCTTGATTAGAAAAACACAATCAGACTGTCTGAGAGAAAGACAGAGCGAGTGAGAAAAAGAGCAGACTGACAGTGATCATTCGACTGATACCTACATGCGGACCGGGGTTCCCCTGTTGCCCAGAAGGTCCAGGCTCTCCTTGAGGACCCTGTTAGAACATTTAACAAAAACACTTTAGTACAAAACACTATTATTATTCCTACACTTCACTGCTCCAGGGAGCTTATGACATTTTATAAAGATATGAAAAACAGTCCCAGTACCTCAAACTCCAAAAATACTCTGCATGTTAATTAAACAACAGACACGTGAAAATTGCAAATCCATCTTTTTTCCATTGGCTGTCCTTCCTGAATTGCACAGCGTACTGTAATAAAATCTATTATAGCAGCTTTAAACCACTGGCAAAGAGGAAGAGACAGAGATGGGTACAAATTTTATATATATATATAAAAAAAAAACTGCATAAGAAAGGCAGTTGTAGTTAGAGTGAGACCTTGAGTGAATGGAAAAAAAATATATATATATATATCATTTTATATTTATATAAATATATTTATGTATTTTAATTAACTCCCGTGATACTCCTAGTATTTAATGAACCTGATGAGTTTATTTGCTAGCTAAGAAGTTGGACCAAACACTTGTGTATACTGATGTATAACTTTGATCTACATTACTGAATCTACAACAAACACTTATTCATGACATTAATGAAAACACAATCAGTTATGTCACTGTCAGGATGATGTATTAGTTAATTCATTGTCGGTGTTTCTCTCATCTAATAGCCTTATTTAGATATGACCTTCGCTTGGGACAACAAATATGTTTCAGAGAGGTCAGAGGTTGTCAGCAAAAGACAGTTAACCAGGAAACCCCTTCATGAGGTGACCAGAAGAGGCTCTCTGTGATACTGTGATAAGTACACTACTAAAGCAGGGGAGAGAAAGTCCTTACCATATTTCCTTTAGGGCCAGGTGGTCCATCCAATCCAGGAAGACCCTGCATGTGTATAAAACAGAAGTGTTTAGCTGTGAATTTCATGCTAATATACAGTTATAATTAAGCAAGTGTGGTACATACACGCTGTCCAGAGGTCCCAGCAGAACCTCTGGGGCCCAGCAGTCCTCTTGGACCCTGGGAATCAATAAAAGAGGCATGTCATCATGAGAATTAATTAGACCATTATACTGACCTCAAGCCAAAAGACCCCTTGGTGGATAGAGATATGGAGCATGGACCCCTTTTACATATGTGTTGTATTTTGAGTTACAACAAGTACCATATCTAGGTATGCTTCTGTAAGAGATTCGGCCAAACGTTCTACTATAAAGAGCCAATAAAACAAACTTCACTGAGGGCTGTGGGCTGAAAGTAAATGTTGCATTATATATAACAATATTATATTAAAATGTACATTTAAAAAAATCACATTCACCTAAATTAACATTAACATTAACCCCCTCTTGTGATGTGGCATGGCAGGACAAATCAAAAGGCATCATGGAGCAGCTTTAGCCTGCAGGCCCTGGTTTAAGTATATATTGTGATTTATATACTTTATGATGGTGATTAAACTACAGTATCATTAAAATATTATCATTATTGATGATTCAGATAATTGTACATTTACATTTTTTAAAGTGGAAGGGACGACAAAACATTTTATATATCAATATTATATATGTGTTTAATGCAAATGTAATTTTTTCACTAATTAGTTTGCATACTTGGTGGACACCCTGTATTTACATTGTATAACAGTCACATTTTCAACAGTATGTCTACTTTGTGATCTAGACTGATTAAAGCTTCAGTAATATCTGCATACTGTGCTTTGATCAACTCAGAGAGGCATATTAAAAATTCTCTTATTAAAGTAACAGTCAGCACAGAACACAAAGTTTAAGAAAGGACACCCTGAATATGCTTTTTATTGATTAATTCAAAATGGTTTAGAGATAACTATGTAAAACAGAAACTAGTAGGTACTTTGGGTTTTTGCTGTAGACCCAGAGGTTCACTACATCAACTGTGGGACTCAATCCAATTAGGTTCCACATCTTCAGGGCTGATTCTGTTATTTGTTAGATTTCTGCTGATGGAGTATTTAGTCAAAGAGCGAGTAAAATATGTGAGACTATTAGCGTGTCGTGAGAAAGAGAGCTGGAGAAAATAGAAAACTGCAGCACTCCTTTCCTATACAGAGCCATTACCTCAATGAGCAACAAATACTGAGATCTGAGGTGGAAAGAGCAGGGTGGGCCGTGAAGAGTGATTATAGTGGGCAGTCATGTTCTTTTAGGCATAAAGCGAAGTCAATAACCCTCGCGTTCTGTCCTGAGAGCCCCAAGGCACATTTGAATAACTCAAAAACTTGCTTAAAAAAACCATTGTTAACTTGATACTTCACTTTTCCTAATTAGGTTATATACAACATTTTAACTCGATAATACATACCTTACATGAAAAGGTCACATTACTTGTGGTCTTAGACAATTCAAATACAAAATCGTTCAAAAGTTTGGAGCCAATTTTTTTTTTTTAAGAAATCTCTTACTCTTACTAAGGCTGCATTTATTTGATCAAAATACGGTAAAACAGTAATATTTGAAATATTATTCCGAATTAAAATAAATGTTTTCTATTTGAATATATTTTAATATATCATTTATTGCCATGATGGCAAACATGAATTTTCAGCAGCCATTACTCCAGTCTTCAGTGTCACATGATTCTCCAGAAATCATTCTAGTATGCTGATTTGGTGCTCAAAAACATTTTTATTATAAATTAATTAAAGTTGAAAACAGTTGTGCTACTTGATATTTTTGTGGAAACTGTGATACAGTTTTTTTTCTTATAAAAAAATCTATAAATATTAATGTCACTTTAGATCAATTGATTGATTTTTTTTTCTAACTGACCCCAAACTTTGGGGTCAACGTCAGCATATTTAGGATTTTTGAACGTTAGCATATTTAGGATTTTTTATTCTGTTTTTCAAACAGAAACTACTTCATTATATTGGAAACTTATTTCATAAGTCTGTGCCTACACCGTGATGCAAAAGAGGGTTAAAGCTTCAAACAATGTCTACTAAGCTTTGAATAGTTCACATAAAAAATATTTTAAAGGGAAAATATGACAAGAGAATACAAAATGTAAATAGAGATGGAGATGCTTACACTTTCTCCTGGCATTCCTCTCTGTCCAATTTCACCATCCTCGCCCTGCAGACAAGAGCACAAACACACTTGCCAACGTGTCTGCACACACATATGCAAGTACAAATGAATCAAAATAAGAAATTAATGTGTCACTTGGACAAACACACCCTCGGTCCATCCTCTCCTGGAGTGCCTGGTGAGCCAATAGGACCTCCCTCACCCTAAAAGAAAACGAAAGAGATTAAATGACAAAGGGAGAAAAAGAGTAAATGTATTATTACTGTCCCTGCCTGCCTGCCTGCTTTTGGCTCCATGCATTGTTAGGGCCCATGACCACTATTTATAAGACTGCATCCCTATAAGAAGAGGCTATTACATAGCGGGGCCTGTAATTACCCAGGGCAGGATTAAGAGGACAGCACTTTGGCTGGAAATACACACAGCTCCCTGTGATCTGCGGGCCTCTTTCACTATACTAGCCCAGGCCAAGCAAGCCACACTCTGCTGTGCCTAGCGAGGGCAGCTTTCGTTTGCCAGAGGAACGCAAGCACGCCAAACAACCCCCAGTGCCACTATAATGAGGTCAGCTTCTGCCACTATGACTGTCAGCACGCTAAACAAAACGTACAGCGGCAGACATGGAACATTATAAAAATGCACTCGGTCTTGGCAGGAGCCGTCGAGAAGCTTTTCAAATAGAGTTAACGCAATATTAGATTTCTGTAGGAAAACTGCTGCTGAGGAATAAAATGAAACCAGGCAAGAATTGTTCCCATAATCATAAAGCGCTGTTCGAGACAAGCTGGAAGTTTGATAATTGAACATTAAAAAGACATTTTTCTCACGGGTGGTGGTCAGGCTTGCGTTCTGCTGTCTAGAACAATTCGCTTTCATTTCAAGTATTACAACAATGAAAGGAAACTATGTATGAGTTTTCTTAAGAATAGCTCAGCACTTACCCTGTGTCCTTTCTCACCAGGAAGACCAGGAAGTCCATCAAATCCTCGGTCCCCCTGTTAGACAGTAATTACAACGAGAATAAAAATAGGGCTGTCAAAGTTAAAACCTAAGTGCATGTTTTTATGCATTTATTATGTTACTTATTTCTGCCCATGTATTTTCTTTCAAACTAGGGCTGTGTATTGATTTAAAAAAAATCTAACAAAATAATTGCATAGCTTGTGTGTGCGTGCACACTTAATTGGACCTAAAAATACATTTTTTAATCACTAATGCTATTTATTATAAATATATTTACACAATAAATTTTCAAATTAATGTTAAAAAATTAGGTATATTTAAAAAAATATTTCATGCCATCTTCAGTAATCTTATATATATAAAAAACAATACATCTGACTTTTTAAAAAAATTCTTTCTGAGGATAAAATGGCCACTTACAGCAATTATTTAGGCCTGAACTGCAAATAATCAGACCAATGTTTTTGTTTGGTAACACTTTAGTGTAGGGACCAATTCTCACTATTAACTAGTTGTTTATTAGCATGCCTATTATTAACATATTGGCTGTTTATTAGTACTTATAAAGCACATATTCTGCATGACCATATTCTACATCTCTAATCCTACCCAAACCTAAACTTAACAGCCACCTTATTAACTATTAATGAACAGCAAATTAGGAGTTTATTGAGGCAAAAGTCGTAGTTAATGGTTTGTTAATAGCGAGAATGGGACCTTAAAATAAAGTGTTACCTATTGTTTATCATTTCCCTGTTACTAAATCAAACAAAAACATTAGTCTGATAATTTAATAATTATTGTTATAATTCCACAACATTATCAATCTTATAACAACCTTTAATTTAAATTATTATTTTAGCTAGTAGAGATAAACTCTTTAATTCAAAATCAGTAATTATATGACTCAGACACACAGTAACAAACACTCCCACTCCCAGTTTTCAGTACAAAAGAAGCAGTTCTGAAACCTCAATCAGTGCTAACTGTGTTTTAAGTAGAGGTTTTAAGTCAGAGGTGATTTTACCTTGGCTCCTGATTCTCCAGGAATTCCTCTGGCTCCGTCGGCTCCATTTCGGCCCTGTAAAACCAGGTCGCATCATCAGCCTGATGCTGCAGGTTAATGTGCTTAACATATGTTTTAAACAACTGCAGAATTAATGTGAGACAGGAGATGACGTGAAGCGAGCGAGTACACACAACCTAAATAAGGTGTGTTGAGGCTACAGCACGTTTGGGGATTGAGTTATTGTGGCAATTTGACTCATTTATAACAAAACTGTGAATAAACTGTGTCAAAGGAGAATCTGAGAAACGTTTGGCATTACAACTGGCAGATGTGAATGTGAATCCAGCAGACATATGTCATTTAGTTAAGCTGAAACAGGTAAATTAAGGTCAAGGCTAATGGACACAGACAGTTTCACGGAAAATCTGGTGCGCGGTTGGAGAGTGAACAGTGGGCTTCTTGCGTAGAGCCTTTCAGCTTCACTTTGCCAGAGTACTTCAGCAGCAGTGTTGCAGATGTATTATGTATGTCACCTTTTTGCTTTTTCAATGTCATGCCACAATCAAACACTACCAATTCACAGCATGAGCAGATTTGTCCTATTCTTACCCTCTTGCCTCCTTTTCCATGTGGTCCAGTAGGGCCCTGAAGTCCTCTCGGTCCCTTAAAAACACACAACATTCTGTAATGAAAGCGTTCTGCTAAATGACAAAGCAGCGTTGCAAATTAAGTAAAAACAATTGTTAAATCGTTACTTTTTATGTGACGTAACACTTAAAGCCTAATAGTTCTTCCTCACCGTAGCTGACTGAGACTCTCTCTGCTCCAGAGTAAAAGCGCATGTTTTTTTACATTAGAAAGTGCTATTTCATTGCGGACGAGTGTTTACCCCTTCAGCATATTTCACATTCAATTGCATATAAGCTATACCATGAAAAGAAGCATGCTAATTGTTATGACAGCGTTAAAGTTTATGGCGGCTGCACCTGTGGGCTCCCAGGCAGAGCAAAACTCTGACGTAACACCCTAATTCAGTTAATTAATCTGCAACAGATAAAGACTACAACTGGATTCACCTTTGAGGGTTTATTTGTCATTTAATATCAGCATTTTTAGAAAAAAAAAAATGTTCGGGGTGGGCCTAAAGAAAACAGTCACTTATAAGCATGATGCACATCTTTAATATTTAATCGAATGCAATGCAACTTAAAGGGATTGTTCACTCGAAAATGAAAAGTCTGATGACAGAACTATGGCTTTTAATATACATCTAATTATCTTAACTCTGCGGGCTCAAATATTTTGTCGCATTATAAATGTCTTTACTATCACTTTTGATCAGTTTTACGGCATTATTGCTGAATAATAATATTAATTTCTTTTAAAGAATAAGAATAATGATCAGATACTGAGTCTCAGGAATACTCATATCATTGTTCTAATTAGGATTACAATTAGGATTAAAGCTGTTTTTAAACAGGTTGTTAAAAAGAGACATAGTCACCTGTGGGCCAGAATCTCCACTTTCCCCTTTAGCACCAGGTGCACCAGGACCACCCTGAAACGCACACATACATACACAGATGAGTTTTACGTCTCACACACCTCTCTAAACACCAATATCATATGCGTGGAGCTGTGTTCGGGTCACACTCTGGCTACCCAAACACATTCCTCGGCCATTGCTTTTAAAGGGCATTTGATTTGGAGGCAGCTGTGGAAAAGAATGAGAGAAATTCTAGTGGCATTCTTGGTATTATTCATCTCAAGAGGATGAAATACAGAAACACAAATGTGACAAAAGAAATCTGAGAAGGGAACGTGAAAACAAACAGCAGACAGCCTGAAAGCACATCAGCACCGAAGAACTGTTCATTTTCTGGTCATAAATCATAGCGAGATGAAAGCAACACATGTTCCTATCAGTGTTTGTGTGATGTCAACTGGAGGAAGTTGGGTTTGAAAGGAAGACATGGGAAAAGAAAAGAGACATTCATGAAGGTAAATCTTGCATGTATGTGGCTTTTAGATCGTGTTTATTTTATGTGCTCTTCTGTGCCCCTCATCTACAGAAAAAAAAAAATAATAATAATAATAAAAATGAATTAAATGCATTTAAATTGAACAAGCATCACAATGCCTGAACTTTTTGTTCACAACTGAATTTCACTGTGTGTGAAAACCTATATAAACCTATATATATATAGGTTTGAAAACTGTTTATTTAATTTAATTGTATTAATTTACATTGAAAATTATTCATGTTTTCCAAATACAAAATAATAATAATAATTAATTAAACACATTTACATTGAATAAGCATCACAATGCCTTAACTTCTTGTTCACAACTTAACTTCATGTGCAATATAGTTATGTTTGTAAAACTGTTTATTAAATTAAATTTAATTAATTCACATTGAAAATGATTAATGTTTACTAAAATCAAAATAATAACAATAACAACAACAACAACAATAATAATAATAATAATAATAATAATAATAATAATAATACAAATAATGAATTAAACACATATAAATTGAACAATCATCACAATGCCTTAACTTCTTGTTCACAACTTAATTTCATTATGTGCAATATATTTATGTTTGTAAAACTGTTTATTAAATTAAATGTAATTAATTCACATGGAAAATGATTAATGTTTACTAAAATCAAAATAATAACAATAACAATAACAACAACAATAATAATAAAAATAATGAATTAAACACATATAAATTGAACAATCATCACAATGCCTTAACTTCTTGTTCACAACTTAATTTAATTTTGTGCAATATATTTAGGTTTGTAAAACTGTTTATTAAATTACATTGAATTAATTTACATTGAAAATTATTCATGTTTTTTTAAATACAAAAATACATACTGTCACAGAAACATTGGCAACTGATTAGAAACATTTTTAAAATCTGATGTCACCTATTCATGAAATTTATTTCATATGTTTTTTTTATAGATATATTTTGCTTTATATAAATATATCTCTATTTCTTGTTGCATTACAATTACTTACCAACACTTACCCAACAAATGTTGGGTAAAACGCTTGTAAAAATAAATTCGACATATGAAGTAAAAGTGGTAATAGAACATAGTTTTATTTTGTTGAAAATAAATAATTTTGTTTAATGTTTTCCTTAAATTATATAGTCATTATTAAATGTCACTTAGAAATGGGACACTCACCACAGGGCCGGAACGTCCTGTCAATCCCATTGGGCCAGGTGGTCCCCTCATAGTCAACTGCAGCGACAAAGTAAATGGTCAAAAAAAAAAAAGTTAGCAAACCTGACATTAACTACAGTAGAGTACATAAGTTGTGTTACTGGCAACTTGTACATTTCCATGTAGCATACAGTGTTATGAGAACTATAAACCTGTCTTAGTTTTAACAGTCCCTTTAAACTTGCTCATATACATTCTCTGCACCTAACACACTCGTTTCAGCCAAAAATAAAAATAAAAATCATGAAACAAGGGTACACACCCGAGCCTGGGCGAGGATGGCTTGGGCCTGAGCTTCTTGTGCCGTCACCACTGGACCTTTGTGAGCTTCTCCACCAGCGCGGAACTGTCAGAGAAACATCCACAAACATAGAAATCGCAAGTTTATTTCAGTACTTTTACTGCATGCTGGAATTTAGAGGGGCCACTGGAGACACTACAACATAAAGTGGCCTCAACGGTCTTGTCATTATGGCTTTGCATCTGGGCTGCAAAGTGCCAGTTTGTGTAGAGCTAATGTAGACTTTTGGGTGTAGTGCTAGTGCAGTGGGTTTACGGGGTGGGGTTTAGGGCTTTTCACAGCTGTAACAATTCATAACCTGCTTGGACGTTTACAATGATAGTAATTTGTCCAATGTTAGTGGAAGTGGCCATTTGCAGCTGATTTTGAGATAAGTTCAGTGGTTTCTCTAAGATTGCGGGCTGGAAAATCTTGTCCTTAATCAGAATCATTGGAAATGTATGGGTTGGATGAGCTTACCGGCAACATGAGGATGGTGCCAGAGGGCCCCGGAGCTCCATCTGCGCCTGGCAAACCAGGACGACCAGGAGGGCCCTGAGAGAAGAAGAGAGAAGGAGAAAAGAGGGAGGGAAAACAGAAGGAAATGAGCCATAAAGTGTGTGGGAAACAAATGTGTAAATGGCTGTAGAAAAAAGACAACTATAGGCATGGAAAGAGAGATTGTTTCTTTAAAGTTTAAAATACAGGAAAAATACGGTAGGATCATTTTAAATTGTCGGTTAGGTCACCTAAATCAACTCAAAATCCCTAAACAGTTCACAAAAACAAAACTTGACTAAACAGTTTAGAGTCGCAAATTGCACCTAAACTGCAGGAGATTTCTGCAGCGTTCCTTACGCCCGAAATCAAAAATAGCTAATGTGCTAAAGCCCCGTCATTATCCCATAATAATACACTTAGGTTTATTTCGCTTTATATTTATACTGCGGTTTATGTATGTTTTGTGTTGTTTATAGTTCCTTTCATTGCGCTGTTTATTTGTGTGTGTGCTCGTCATGAAACTGACACCCCACAAGAAAAGCGGGGAGGACTACAACGCATGCACTCATATGATGGAATGCTGCTAGGCTAGTTTTGGGAAGAGATCTCTTTAGCAGGCATGTCACGCTCCTCTTGTAGACGGCTCACTTTAAATTGTTCCCATATGACGGTGTAATTGTGTGAGTGCATGTGTGTGTGTTTTAAGGCTGGGCAAACGTCCCTTCTATGTAACATATACACTGACACCTAGCGCACATGTGCTTCTGAATATAAATCAGGGAGGATGTACTGGCCATCGAGGGAAGTGGCCGTCATTGTTAATTAAGCATTTTCGGCTACATAAGAGGAGGAACTGATGGAGATCAAAGTGGGCGGGAAATCGCTTCCCCTCACAGACAAAAAGCCCTTTGTGCTGGAAGACGCAGGTCAATGATGGTGTGAGTGCTGTCCGTTTCCCAGAATGCACTGCAAAGGCTAACTCTGCAGGAGGTTAAGAAGAAGAAGCCAAGCTGCACCACCGTAAAGAGGAAAAACTATCCAGCTCTTCTCTGTGCAGTAATCAACAGAGAGCATTTACAATTCTGAAAAATGGTGCGAACAGCACCAAACATAAGAATCTATGGGAGAATGAGTATGTGTTGATGTGTATGAGAGGTTATAAGCTCTGCTGCTCCTCTGGAAGTGTTATTAGAGTGAGGATTTATAGGCAGATCTGGTTTCAGCGTGGCCTCTCAGGTCTTTGTAATATGCACACATCTGCTCGTTTACATGCTGCTTGTCATTGGCTTATTATCTCGATGCTTTAAACAATGTAAACTTTACTATTATCTTTATGTGGAAGTCTAACTCCTCTAATAAAGTGAGAAAAGGATTGTGAAAGTTCCGAAAGGGATACGGTTACCTATAACTGGTGTATATACGTGAATAAGATATTTTAACACCACAAACAGGATTAAGAGATAGTAGGTAACCCATATGAGGGATGATTTTTTGGGAAATGTCAACTTACCCTCTCACCAGGATCTCCGTAGAGGCCTGAGGAGCCTTGTATACCTGGTGTGCCGGGGAGACCCTGACAAAAAGTACATGCGAAGCGTCAAAGGCAATGTAACATAGACAGAAACACACTATGCTGCCATTTTCCATCAAGTTAAGTTTTCCTATGGAGTTTCACCATGTGTGAAAAGAGTGCGGAACAAGGTGATACTCACAGGGGGACCTGGTGGTCCTGGGGGTCCCTCTACCAGCATCCCCTGAAAAGAATTGAAGGGGAGAGAGGAAGAAAAACATGAGTTCGGTAGCATGCTGGGCAGGCCGTAAATCTCACAGTATGAGCAGTACGGAAATAAAAAGAAAATCAGTGAAGAGTGAAGAGGAACCCAAAAGATGTGGTTCATTTAGTCCAACTGAACCAATCGCCTTTTTTCACTATTCAAGAAAAGCGAATACTGCAACTGCTGTCAAAATCAGATGGATAATACGGTGACATTTGAAAGTATTAATGTAAGAATCGTTTTTCCTGGACTGCTACCATCTTCCCTTTCCTGTACAACTGTACAAAGAATAGTATCTACCAAAGTAGATGGGAGGTATGACTACATTGGCATATTACAGCTCCAAAATGTAGGATGCATTACATTGATCAAAAGCGATAGTAAAGACTTTTACATTGTTACAAAAATCTAATAAATGAAAAAAGCAACAGCTGTTTTCAGCACTGTTATTAATAAGAAATCATTCTTGAATTTGATTTCTCGCATGTGACACTAAAGACTGGAGTAAAGGCTATTGAAAATTCAGCCTTGCCATCAAAGGAATAAAATAGTTTAAAATGTATTAAAACAGAAAACAGTTATTTTAGATTGTAATAATATTTCACAATATTACTGTTTTTTTTTACTGTATTTTTGATCAAATAAATACAGCCTTGGTAAGCATAAGACTTTAAAAAAATAATTTAACATTTAAAAATACTCCCAACTTTAAACTTTTGAATGGTAGTGTATATGTAAGGGATAATTAATGGCTTGCCGTGCATTAAATGATTTTAAATGTGAAGTGACGTGGAGGCCAATTGAATTATGAAATTAATTGCCTCCACAATTAATTATCGATCGATCGATCGATCGAGAGAGAGAGAGAGAGAAAGAGATGACAGTTGTGTGTGCTTTACCTGCATGCGTCTGCGCGTCTCTCTCTACAAACAATTAATTACTTCAAAAACAGCGCCACCTCGTTGCTGAGAAATATAATGTAGTGATCTAGTATCTAGGCTATTTTATTAATAAAAATCATGGGGAAGTGTTGACAACAAGTTTATGTGTGTGTGCAGCACAATCTGCAATCTCCGACTCTCTCTCTGTGTGTGCGAGTGATGTGTGTGGGTTTGTGTGCATCAATTGAAGCAGTGCATTAATATAGAACGGTGATTAAACTGACTTGGAACTACCTGTGCATTAAATGGTTCTACTGCATACCTGCCAGCCAACCAGAATCCAGTATTCAGACAGACCATGAAGTAAATAGTAATATACAAACAATTATTCATTTTATTTGGTCACACTTTATTTTAAGGTCCAATTCTCACTATTAACAAACCTTTTAATATGGCATTTGCCTCAATAAACTTCTAATTTGCTGTTTATTAATAGTTAGTAAGGTAGTTGATAAGTTTAGGTATTGGGTCAGATTAGGGTTTTAGAATATGGTCATCATGCAAAATATGTGCTTTATATGTACAAATAAACAACCAATATGTTGTTGAGCGTCCTTTAGCTTGGGAAAGGCGCTATATAAATTAAACATATATATATATATATATATGTTAATAATAGGCATGCTTATAAGCAACTAGTTAATAGTGAGAATTGGCCCCTACACTAAAGTGTTACCTTTTATTTTTGGGTTAATATAATGTTATATATAACTGTTTGCTGTCTGCAACATTCTGAACTGACACACTACTGAAGGGAAAAATATGATGCATTATTAGTAGCTGCATTTCATTTGGTACTTGTAAAAGCTTCACGCAGAGTTTACCTACCGGCTCAATGACTGCAGGTTCACCTTTTTGCCCCTTTTCACCACCATAGCCACCACCAACCTACAACAGAGGCAAAACAAACAGAGATTTAATGACAGAGGAAGTACTACTCATGTAGACCAAACAACTGTAAAACAGCACATTAAGCACTACAGCTAATGCCAAAAATGGACTGTATAACTCTATAAAGTCAAGTGGTGAACATGCTCAGTGATTACTGTGAGGATGATAAGAAATGAAGTGTGAACTCCTCCATCTTTTCCTATAACGTCCACTTATAAGACCCACAGGGAAAGTCATTTAACAATATTTATACAGTCATTTAACACAAGTATTAAATCCAGCCCATTAGTGTGTGTGCATGTGTGTTTTGTATTTGTGAACCAGGATGATATATCTCTCCAGGAATGAAGAAAAGGAGCACAAAGCCACTGTGGTCAGTGTGTGTCTGTGTGAACGAGTGCTTGTGTTGAGCTGTGAAAATAAGTCTCAAGTCTTATAACAGATCAACACTGCAATCACACAGCTAACATTTCATTTCCTGTCTCCCACACACCGCAAGCAAAACGGCTACAATTGAGAGACTTTCATGTGTTGCTGTGTCAGCAGACATACTGAAACATAGTAAGGTTAATGGACATTATTCCTAGTAATTAGGAGCATTAGAATTACAGTTATGTGGTTGCAATAATAATGAAAATAAAAACATCCTTGACATTCTCTTGCCACACAATTGACTTGTTTTCAACATAAAGATGGAGAAGTCAACTCACATTGCTCTCTGTGACCTGCGTTTCAGCAGGTCGGCCCGGTTCAAACTCGCTCTCGTAGGTTGATCCGGTGGGTTTAGCTCCATTAGTATTGTAGTCATAGAACGAATCTTCATAAATGCTGGGGTCTACCTCTTTTGTATCATATTCGTTAATGTCGTATTCCTTAAAGTCCTGGTTTTCTGCACCATTAGTGCTTTTGGACTCCACAATATCCACATTCTCATTGATGGCAACGGTGGGATCCACTCCAACTTCTTCTATCCCTGTAATGTAGTCGTCTACTATTTCCTCTTTTGGAGATGGATTCTGCCCAGCCCGGGGAGGCAGGAAGTCAGCGAATGAAGGGAACAGGGAGGTTAGTCAATGCAGACACCTAATCAAACTAATGAACTCATTTAATGAAGCTCTACAGGTGAAAATACAATTGCACTGGCAAAGCATAATTTTAAATGGGATCATTTTAGACATCCAGTAAGTAAAAAAATATGAAAAAATCCTGCGCCAATTAAGTAAAGCAAAAAGAATGTGTTTACAATTGGGTGCGTAGATTCAATCAATAGAAGAAAAATACAAAAAGCCAAGGCAAAAAAAAAATCCGCACACCAAACGAAATGCAAAGTTCAAGGTCCTTTGAACAAGAGTTTGTTCCTGAAGATTTACATAGAGGTGACAACGAAAACTAAAGTGCACAAAGTGCTCACTGAAGATAGTCCTGCCAGGACTGAAACGTTTGTTTTTTTGTATGTGTGTGCACAGTCACTTTTTTGTTTGTGCACTTTAGTTTTTGTTGTCACCTCTATGTAAATCTTCAGGAACAAACTCTTGTTCAAAGGACCTTGAACTTTGCATTTCGTTTGGTGTGCGGATTTTTTGCCTTGGCTTTTTGTATCATTTTAGACATTACAGTGTGTAATTGGTCTAATTTCTGTTCAACTACATATTAATATGCATCTCAATATGTGTATTATATGATATGGCCTTACAAATGTACAATATGTATTTAAAAACCTGCTTTGTTTGTCAATAAACTACATGACATTTAAGTACAACAAATTGATTAATATCTATTTATATTATCTATTTATAATAATAATAATAATAATAGTAATAATAATTCATATTTGTTTCATTAAAATATATATGAATGTCAGTATATAATTATACATTTTATATGCATAAACAAATTATAATTTTAAAATGATATGCCATTTAGTTTATGATATGGCCTTACAAATGTACAATAGATATTTAAAAAACTGCTTTCTTTGTCAATTAATTTAATGACATTTAAGTAAAAAATTGATTCATTTCTTTTTATATTATCGATTTATACTACTACTACTACTACTAATAATAATTCATATCTGTTTCGTTTATATATATATGAATGCCAATACATAATTATAAATGTTATATTTATAAACAAATTATAATTTTCAAATTATATGCCATTTAGTTTATATTGAAAGTGTCAACAAGTGTTCAAATACTTTTTGGGGCAACTTTATGTGACAAACAACTATAACATTCAATATTTTACCATTGCAGTGAATAGAAACTAAAAATCTGAATCGTTTTGGTAAATAAAAATGACAAACCACAACAGCCTTGCATGTGATAATGCTGCACTGGTTTCATGTCTTACTTTGTACATCCTATGCCTTCCAACTTTTTTTTTTATACTGGAAAACTATTTTGGCTTTAAGTCTGACAGCTTTCCTCACCTAGGGGCCTTTATGCAGTGAACAAAAGTACTTAAGATTTCTCTAGTTAATCCCAGCCTTTGTATTGTATACCAGGAGTGCTTTATGAGGCTGCGTCAGCCCATGTAGGTGTATCATTTGAAGCAGACGTTTGGCCATCACTAAATGCAAGACATATTGTTCCAGTTAAAGCTGGATGTTCTTCATTTAGACTTCATTTGTGCGATGTCTTAGAACAAACTGTGCCAGAATCATCAAACTATTGAAATAACATAAATAAGGAAAATGCTATGATTTCACTGCGTTCTGCTGAACGTAAACCGTTACATGGAATAGTGGTTTTTATTTGACTTTTACCCATAAAAGTCAGACTGAGGTACAACCATTCGGTAACGAAAAAACACCTTAAATGTGGATGATTTTCTACTTTTCTCTCATAGCTTAGTAATAACATGATCTAAACATAGCAATTATTTACATTTATCAAAAAATAAGGTGCAAAATAATACTATTATAAAGTCAGAAAAGCTTTACCAAAAGAATGCTATTTAAATAGAAACCCACTTAAAATAGACAATGGAAAATAAAAATGAGGAGCATTCAGATCTTTACCTCATTGGCTGGAATGATAACAGAAGGGGTTTCAGTACCATAGTCCTGCTCAATATAGTAGTCTCCAGTGTCAGCAGTGCTGGGCTATATCACACAAGAGATTCATCACTCAGAATGAAGAAAAAAAATGATCTAATGTTGAGATGTGAATGTTCATTTATTGTTCATTTTAAAACAACTGCTTATTCTTAGCTGTTTATATCCGAATTTGAAATATGAGCAGTTCAAGTGCAAGTAAAAGTTAGATTTGGCAAGTGAATAACAGCTGGCCGGTAATTTTATTACATATTTCAACACAATAGTGGATGATTTAAATCACTCTGAAAGAAATCAAACTGTCTACAAATGGGGGGGAAAAATCTCAGTGTAACATTTATAATCAAAAATTAATAGGATACATTGAGTTGCACTGTTTGTCTACATTTATTTTGTCTCTATGACAGTGGAATTATTTCTTGATAAACACAATATGAAATACAGTTTCATGCATGGTCAATACATTTTCTCAAAATCTGCAGATCTAGCAAAAAGTTACATTCTGAGTCTGTATTTTAATGAAAGTGATGGCACATGAGGAGACAGAAAGGCAAAGTGACTGAGAGTAACAGAACAGTGGAGCGTGAGAGTTGGGGTAATAAATCAGAGACCACACAGTGTGGAAGTGGGCGGGCTGAAGAAAATCTCACAGTGATTGACATGCACCTGGGCCATACAGATGAGCAAGAGTGTTTACCTTGGTCTCAGTACCGACATTGTCAGTGGGATTTTCAGTGGCAGTCCCTTCTTCTGTGTAGTCATAGAACTCATTATAATCTGTGTATTCAGTATTGTACTGAGAGAAAGAGATGGTTGCATGTTAGAAAGAAAGAATTGAATTCAAAGCCCTTACAGAGTCCTCAAAACACATCTGAACACTTTTTGAATATCTGATATCAAAAACAAAAAGTGTAAACAATAGATAAAATATCAAAACCATTTAACTTTTTTTTGTGAAAAATGTCTGTACTTTTTATTATTTAATAAACACCACTTGATTTGATATTTTGTTAATTAATGCAACAATGTTCATACATTTTTAAGTGTGGCTACATTTTTAAGTGTTCAAATGCTTTTTGGGATCACTGTACCAAGGGGAAGATGCATTGTAGCATACATTATTGGCATATCACATATAATACAAATATAAGAATATAAATCATGCAAAATGTGCTTAGGTATGCCATTGACATGATGGGTGATCAGTGAACTACAAAACCCTTTTGTAGTTTAAGTATTTGAGAACTTTAATTTCTTTGACCTTCCCATCCATTTAGACCATCAAATCAGTAATGTCAAAAGGCTTAGTTTGATTTGATGATTTACATGACATATTTTTACACATAGGTATTTATCTAACTGTATCATTTAACAAATGGTTTTTCATTCAAAGCATTTTATGGTACAAAAGCACAAAATAAATGCTTTGAGCCCAACTGGGCCTCATTCATGAAACACAAGCAGAATGAATTTCTGAAACATTAAATTCCATAATCTGAATACAAATCTCATGAATGTCATGAATATAATAATGCAGTTTACTAGTGTAACTATACAGTGCCATCCCTACTGGAGATTAAACCTGTAATCTTTTTTTTTTTTTTTTAAGATAACAAGCATTAACACTGTGCCCAAAATAAGCAATGAGTAACAGTAACATGTAATTAGAAAAAAGAGACATAAGTAAACAGTACAAAGTATTCTTGTCGCCAGTGAAAATGCACATAATGAAAATTCAACCTCTATAAAACATAAAAATGCACTTCAAATGTCAGATCATGTGGGTATGTGATAGTGAAAATGCTAAAAAAAAAAAGTGTCTTAAAGGGTATTAAAATAATATAATAAGACTACCTGCTAATGCTCTATTTTATATCATAATTTTGAGCCACGTGCCATATCACTGTAAAACACTCCACTGGTCCACTGGCACTGTAGTTAAATGTTCAATATCCAAAGAAGAGAATCATTGATAATTACAAAAAAAAAGTAAGGTCCCACTTTATATTAGGTGGCCTTAACTACTATGTACTTAGATAAATAAATAAGTACAATGTACTTATTATGTTCATATTGTATTGCAAAACACTTTTGCTGCTATTGAGGTGGGATACAGGTAAGGTTAGGGACAGGTTTGTTGGTATGTAGGTTTAAGGGTGGGTTAAGGTGTAAGGGATGGGTCAACAGTGTAATTATGAATGTAAGTACAGAAATTTATTAGAGATTTAATTACATGCAGGTATTTTTAAAAAATATAAGTACCATGTAAAAACATATATTTACACAATAAGTGCTGTGTAGCAAATTGTTAATTTAAATGTACTTACATAGTAGTTAAGGCCACCTAATATAAAGTGGTATAAAGTAATATAGTTCAATATTGCCAATGAACGTAAAAATTGTTGGTATTACTGTACATTCTGGCACGTTGATGCAGAACGTATAGTAATGCCAAAATAAAATGAACTCAGCAATTAGCGTTAAAATCCTGTGCCGTTTTT